>NC_134553.1:49743700-49807803 GCF_025594145.1 Primulina tabacum | reverse complement strand
GAATTGGATATGTCGATGGGCAAAAATCCCTCTGTGAGCCCGGCCCATCACAACTTTGCTAGCTGGTACAGATTTTTTCAATTGCTTTTCACGCCCGGAGCTAAATTATTCTCACCGCCAATTTTCTTCACGATTTTCTTCATCATTTCTCGTGATCTAAACGCCATTATTTTCTTCTCAGTCGATGAATAGTGATTGGGGCCTGATTCATATATAAATTAATTTTGTTTACTTTGGGGGTTAGGGTTTTAGGACTTGGAATGTGTCACAATGAAGTTGCAGGAGGGGAGGTGACAGGCGATTTAGTATATAAGTTTTTTATTTTTTTAAAAAAAGTGAAGTAGAAGTTGGGGTAAATTGTCTTAAATCTCAAAATCAAAATATAAATTTATTTTAAATTTTATATAAAACAATTTGTTCAAACTTCTTAAAATGTTAAAAATTTAAAAAAATCTTTATATTTGTTGCTTTTATTGATCGATTATGTAATGGTACACAAATATTGGTATTTCAAATACAATTATTATTGTTGTCTAATTAAATGTTTAAGTAGTAGAACATCCAACGTCTATGTGTTATCCATTGAAGCCTACAAGTGTTTAAATATTAATTTATTTAAAATCTATATCAAAAACTATAAAATGAAAAGTTAAATAAGTATCTACAAAATAACATTAACTTAATTATCTAATAAAAAAAACTCATGCATATTTACAAAATAAATAATCTACCTACGCTAAAATTCATAAATAAATACTACGTTAAAATTTATAAATAAACTAATACGCAAAAATTAAAATTAAATATTAAATTTTCTGTAAAGAAAACGATTTAAAAACTTGACGTGCGCGAAGATATGCAGATCCACGTAATGTTGAAGATCACACCGACGAGCAATCTATAAAATTAATATGAAAAAATGTTAGTACAAAGTACAAAAACGAAACTGCAAAAAAATTGAGAGTTTCCGCTACTACCACATAAGAAAGGCGAAAATTGCTAAGGAAAATGTTCGCGCAAGGCGAAATATTTAGACATTTGGCGACGGTTTTAAGGCATACTGTCGCCGATATCTGCGACGGTTATCCATAACCGTTGCTATTGACGACGGTAGCAAAATACCGTCGATAAGAGCGACGGTGTTATGATAACCGTCGTTGTTACTCAATTTGTCGCTAATACAGCGACAGGTTTTAAAAAACCGTCGCTAGCAGCAACGGTTTGCTATATGAATAAAATTCGAATTCTGTAATTACTTTTGTACGCTTAGGCTCCGTTTGGTATGTGTGATGGGATAAGTAAATGATTAATAATTAGAGTGATTAAAAAATGAGAGTTATGGATTAATAGTATGGTGGGATAAATAACATGGTGTTTGGTATGATTTTAAAATGATGGATTAATTTTGTAAATTTTATTGTAATGACCAAAATGCCCCAGTGTTAATTAAATATATTCTTAAAATAACGTGATAGTTATTAAATTATTATTATTTATTACTATTCTTATCACGTATATCTTATTTTTATTAGTATTATTGTAATTCTAATATGTTATTATTTTTTCTTACTGTTTTATTATTAAACCTTTTTAAAAATGTGTACATTTTGTGATATACTGTGAAGTAAATATCTATTTTTTAAGCTTAAAAATATCTCTTTTTTCGTATTTTGAAAACCATTTTCTTTTGTAACTTAATTTATAATTTTTTCCTTTCAACCTTAATTTCACATTTTATCTCAAAAATTAACGAGTTGTTGAAAAACTATAAACAATTACGTCAGGTTATAATGGTAATAAACTATTCTAATCATAAACATGCACAAAGAATCACACCTCCAAAGAGTGATAAGGCATCACACACTTTGTCAGTACAGTGCGGGCCCAAATGAGGGCCAATAGGATAACTAAGAACATATAATATTCCAACCAAACGAATGATGATGAATGATTGGTTATTAATCCATCTTTTATCCACCTAACCAAACTGGCCTTTAGAAGATTAGTTAGATTCCAATCATACCCAAAGATATTTGATGCCCATAGATATATATTCAATTTTAAATAAATTGCAGCGGTCAAATGGTGTTTATGTGGCATTGCATTTATTATTATTCATAATAATGACTAAGAGTAATGAATAAATGGATGAGGAAGGAATTAAAATGATATAAAAGATAATCAATCACCGATCATTAATTATTCATTTATTATTAATTAATTAAACATTAATCAAATGCTGGGCAAATACACGGCTTAGGCATTTTAAACGCCACCGAGGGCTTCCATCTTTCATCCGGTGGGTATTTATCTATATTCCAAAATCTCAATAAAAAATGGTAGATTTTTATGTTTTTTGTCTGCACTCATGTTTCTCATATCATGTTTGTGTTAGGCCCTTAGATGAAATCTCACATCGTCAAACCACGAGAGAGATACTGGACATTTGAATAAACGTGTAGCAACCCCTTGTCACACATTTTAAAGTTACGAGGCCCCGGGCCAAAGCAAAAAGTAAAAAAAATCATTGAAAAACAAGAAGAAATTCTTGTAACAATAAGATATTCAAACAAAAATTCAAATTCTAAAACAACAAGCAAATTCTAGTAAAAGGTTTTGGGTAGGAAGGTTATCACCATCATTTGATACTTAAACTTTATTACATCAAAGAGGGACGACCAATGTAATGTCAAAACCTTTAATCGACGAAAATAAATTATCAATCTAATTAAAAATCTCTCAGAAAAAAAAATAATCTGATAAAAATTTTAGAAAAGATTTGTCTCGATGATTTCCAAGACCTTGCAGAATCTTTTGCAAATCTCAGGGTCGTAGATCTTAAGATGAACACAATTGGGGGTGAACCACTGCAATAACATGGTCATCTTTTCATGAACCATCAAGGAAAAGCGTGGGATCTTATAATACAAATATGAGAGGACCTCAAACAGATTTTCATATTGCAGGAGAAGCACACCCAGCGAGAACAAGATCAAAGATAAGACAAATTATTTTGCACCAAACGCCTTATGGGAAATCTGTTTTGGAACCTTTAAATTCTTATGGGATTATACTTAACCTTGATATACTAGACTTGAAAAACAGAGAAAATCTCATAGATGATTGAACGTCGGCTATGAGAATCGCAGCAAGAGTACTTGATCTCAATAGAGAAAGATTCATATAACTTTTAGAAATAAGTCTTATGATATCAGTTAAAATTGCATGAGAGATAACATCGATAGAAATTAAAGAATCAGTCCTAGCCGGAAAAATCTCTCTGTTAGATAGTCGGAAGAATAGCTACCTTATTTAAAGCATAATGTATACGGGTAGACTATTTTAACAATCAAGACAAAGAGAAAAAAGAAATATACTTGGCACAAAGAGCCTCTTTTCTCAAAAGAAAATTGGTAGAATTGTGTAATATGACAACATTACAAAAGAATTACAAACGATTAAAGGGTATTAATAAACATACTCTTTTATGTTGTAAAGAAAATAATCTTCCAACAATCATTGAAAGTAAGCTACAAAGGGAGAAAAAGAAGAGCTTTAGATCTCATCCATATGCCATAAGTGGAAGAAGTGAAAGTGGTTCTTGGAAACCAAGAAGAGTATGTTATAGACAAAAACCCAGATCTTATAAATCTGGGCAAAAGAGTGAACCATCAAGAAGTAGGATGTCATCCCAAGTATCGAGCACATCTCAAAGCACGAGAAGAACGCCTACAAAAAAAACTTTCATAAGAGCTCACACCCGCGCTAATGAAAGTTTTAAAGATTGTAATTGTTGTACATGAGGAGCAAGAGGTCACATTTCGACCAATTGTCTAGAAAATGATAGAAGAGGAATAAAACGCAATGATCCATCCCCGGACATTGAAGAAACAATTTATTATCAAGATCTTGTTCAAGTATACCAGTTTGAGAATATTGCCTCATAAGAAAATACATATGAAGAAGAAGAAGTTTTAAGTTAGAAAGAATCTGATAGAACAAAATCAGAATCTGACTGAAGACGAGGTATTTTGACACGAAACACATGAAGAGATATCTGGTTTTTTTTAGCAAGACAACATTATTTTATAGCATGGTACAAATATCATGAGGGAATGTAAGGTCCAGGAATTTAAATTTACGTAACCTGAATGCATGCAATCTATGGTTTATTTAAATTATGTGTTTAATTATTTTTATGCATAATTATTGCATGATGGGATTTATTTCATGACATTTTTAAAAGTTCATGCATTAGGGTTTCTAGATGCATTTCGCGCTCGATCGAGGAGCGGAGACCGGGAAATTATCAGGAAAATTATTTTAATTACATGTTTAATTTTTTAAATTAATATAAGGTGTTTTAAATGCATTTTTCAAAATGGGCTTTGCTGGGTATTTTTACCCGTCAAAGCATATTTTTTACCGGTACACAAATTTTAACGATTCAGATGACTTTTTGAGGGCTTGGGCGATATTTAAAAAACTTACCAAAATGAAATATTTTTCGGGAGTGTGTTTGGGCTTGATGTTCCTATTTTTAAGCTTAACGGGCTCAAAACCCTTTTAAAAATTTTCTAGGGCCCATTAGTGCATTTTAATTGGAACCTAAACCTATTTTGCAAACCCTAAACCTAAAGCAAGCAAGCGGCCGCCCCTCCCCTCTATTCTTCAGCCTCCACCTTCGTTTCCAGCAGCATTTAGGAGAGAAAAATCGGCTCATCCATTTTTCTTCAAGAAAATTTCATCCCCGCTCTTCCGGTGCCTCCCCGACGCGCAAATCTCTTAGGTTTTCGAGCTTAGCACATCAAGGCACGCATGTATTCCTTTTTTTTTTGTATCATTCATGCCATTATTATGTAAAAATGTGTGTAAGTGCATGGAAATCTCTCGATCTAGCATGGGTGAACGTTTTGTTGAAGGTTTGACATGAAATTTCATTATTTTTGGTTGCATGCTCACGGTTTTGAATGCATCTCACGTTCTGATTGTTTTGGTGCAAGGGGCTTCTATTGTAGCATGGTAGGGGCCGAGTCTTGTGCAGATCATGGAGGTCTAGGGCTATGTTTTGAGCAATTCACGGTTGGTAGCAAGGGCTGTGTGTTTTGAGGGTCGCATGGCACGTCTAGTGGGTAAATCGAAAGTTTTGTAGGTGCAGCAGTGCACGGCTCGACCCTGGTCAAGAAGCTGACCCACTTGGGTCCGTAACAGGGCTATGAGGGAGCCATGAGTTGCTGGTCTTGGTTCGATAGCAAGTCGAAGGGAGTAGGCCGAGGAATGGCTCGGTAGTTTGTTGAGCGATTTCGATTCCTAGCGTGCGTGTCCAGTGTGTAGGCTGTATGGGGCTGGGGCCATGGGGTCATTGAGTCCAGTAGGGTCCTAGGGTGGTCTAGGAGAGGTTGCTTAGGAGCTGGTCCATTCAGTTTCAAGCTAGGGTCGAATTTATGGTGGTTCGGTGAGCTAGGGTTTTCGAGGGTCGATGGTTGTTTGTTTTCCAGCAACTTGCAGGGCTGGTTCGAAGGGTTTGTTGGTCTGGTCTTGATGTTTTTAGGGCCTTTTATATGTTTATAAGGTGTGGTAAAAAGTTGGGAAAAGTTTGGTTAAGTTTCGAGTCGATTCGGGTTAAAATCGGGGCTCCGGTCCAAGTTTTAAAATGAGTCGATTATGTTTTGAAACGGGCTCGAGTTTACGTCTAAGATATAATTTTAAATTTTTTTTGGGATGATTCAAGGAGTTCGGTAAGCTTCGGGTCGAAATTTAGAAGTTCAGGGGTAAAACGGTCATTTTGGGTTTCCAGGGGAAAAATGGTCATTTTGCACCCGGGGTGAGGTTTTAGTCCTGGCAGCGCCCTGAGCACATTTTATCATGTTTTTAAATGTTTATGCATCATGATCACGATTTTTATGAATTTATGAAATATACGTTGCATGCTTGATTTTAAGAAAATTTACGCACGTGCGTAATTTTGATAAGTGATGAAAATTATGATGTTTTGAATGATGAGAATTAGTTGTGGCTATCGAAGTATATATAAATGCTTAAGACGTATATGTAAATGATGATGATGAGTCCTAGGCACAGTGGATGGGTAACACTGTCACTGATGTCCAACAGCCGTCGGGTACTGCGGTTCTATGTATGATGGATCCATCGTAAATGATGAATGATGTACGATAGTCACCACTAATGAACTGAATTCACTAAAAAAATGATGAATGATGAACGATGAATGATGATTAATGATTAGCTGTTTTGACATGTTACGAATTCATACAACACGTTTACATTACACTTTTAAAGTTCATGAAAGGTATGTTGATTACATGATTTTTTCACTTTTGTGTGCTATGTATATGTACTTGTTATTTCTGGTACAAGTGTGTTGAGTTTTTAAACTCACTAGGCATCCGTGATGCAGGTGAGCATGATATCGAGGAGACTGGATGTGCCGAACTCTGAGTAGACATGCCTGGTGGGGAGCACGAATCGAGGACCACATGTTTTCCGCATATTTATGATTTTATGAGTTTGAGAGGATTTGAATATTTTTATATACGCTGATTTATTTCACTGATGGATGTTAGGATTTTTACTTGTTTATGCTTTCATTATATTTTTATTGACAAATACTTATGATTGTTTTTAAATGGTATTTTAGTATGACTGCATGCATGCAAACTATTCAAAGGTTATTTTCGAAAATGTGAGCTTTATAAAAAAAAATTAGCATCATTTTGAATTAGTAGACGTTGGAAACGACTAGATAATTGAATATAATTAATTGCAGAGGATATAATGTGGAAAATTCAATGGCCACGAGCCCATTCTCAATATACATCCCAGTAGAGATGTTATATGAACAATATAAAGCATAATATTTTGTTGCTTATATCTTTTAAATGCTTAACAAAATGTTTAATCGGTTTCTACGAATGATTATTTTGTGCGTTTTCCGCTTTATTTGAAAACCAAACTCGATATAATTCATCGTTGTTCAATATTTCAAGAACCAAAATATCTGAAACTCGAATTAGCCAATGAAAATCTAGCAAGCTTTAGTGTTTTGGTGATATCTCACAATTCAGTGATATGAATGACTAGCCACCAAGTTGATTGAATCAATTTGGGACAAGTTTTATTTCATGTCATTTGGGCTAAATTGAATGTTATATAGGCAAATTGATGGTTGTCAGATCAAACTGATTGCACAAAAATAACAATCAATGGAACATGAGCAATTGTGATATATTGGTCAGGCTGATCAGCTCGATTATCCAAATGAAACGATTCAGTATGTGTTTCGAATCTAAGACAATGATCTACAAATCATATTCACAAATCAATGTCTGAATCAGAGTGTAAAATGCTGATAATGACAATGAAGATACGAGTTCTGTGCAGACTAAAATCAAGAAGACTGATTTCAGCTGACCTCATCATTTTGCTTCACTTGAGCATGTTCAGTTTAGCTGACGAGCAAAACTGAACAAAAACTTCAAAATCAGTTGGGCTCGGGAAACGTGATGAACAAGGCGGAAATGACTATTTCAATATCAGAAATAGTATAGAAATTTTCCAAACGGTCATATTCTTGTATCTAACGTATATATCATTCTTGGAGCACATAAACACAACATCTTGAAGATCAAATACAAGCTTTTGAAGGGGATTCAAAGCATGAGCAGTCTACATGAAAAAATGAGCTAGAATGAGAGCAAGCCCAAGTATGAGGATACATTTGAAAGATACACACACTTTAATAGATTAAATCCTCACACACAATCGCTCATATATATACACGAGAGTCTATATTTAAAGTTTAGTTGAGTGGGTCTTAACATAGTCATTTAAAGTACATATATTTCAAATATTTTGTTGATTTGAAATCCTCCCACACCTCCGAATTCTTCCATTCAAATACAAAATTATCTCCAAAATTAATTTATTCTTACTGTTAGGATCGGTGAATGTGTTTAGAAGGGGCGAAAAAACACATTATAAACTTTTTTCTTTACACTTTTAGGGCCCTTAACTCTACTAACAATCAAGGAAAATCTCAATCTGATTGAGAACATCAGGTTATCTTTTTGAAACAAATCGCGAAAGAAAGATCGACTGGTCTCAGTAAACTAATCAAGAATTATTTCAGAAGTGCTACAGATAGTTGGGTATACAAAGAAGCAAATAAGCTAATGAAAGAACAACATATATTTTCTGGACAAAAGTCCTTCTACGTTTCTCATTCTTCTATTTCTAGAAGATTTATACTGAAAGAGTTTGGTTAGTATAGGCAATTTGAAAAAACCACTTCAACAAAACTTATCATTTGCCTACTGGAACTCTCAGAAATCAACACAACTAATTTCGACAAATTTTTGTGTCGAAAGACTATTCACTAATCAAATTGATTCTTTGAATACAATGTGATATTTAAGTAGACAAGTGATCCTAGAAGATTTAATAAAGACTTTTGACTGTGTACTTGATCTCCTTCAGCAAGGTAACAGCGAGTCTTGGATATTATTCTCTCAGATAAAAGATTGTAGATTGTAGATTATTTCTTGAGTCTTGAATCATCATTTGATAGTAGAATTTTAGCATTCAAATTTGAACGGCCCTATCCAGGTCATACACACGACTTGACCAAAAATAACATAAGATGCCACATGTCTTTAACTTTTTCCTGAAATGATACATAACAATAAATGCTCAGGTACACTGACAATTAACAACCATAATGATTGCCTTTTTTTAAACATTATCTCATTTTCAAGATTTGATGTATTTGGTCAATTTGAGGAATAAGTGTTGGATAATTACTGAGACATGCTGACAGATGAGATCCCAATGAGCTTCAACAATGTTACACAACAATTTTATTCAATGAATCAGGAGATGATGAAGACTTGCTGGAGCCTTGTTATATCAAAGCATTGTTTATGGTATTAGGGGTGGCAAAAAAATCAAAATTTTCAGTGTCCAAATACTCCTCATGATCGAGCGACTGCCTATGCCTCGCCCACATGACATTTTCACTCCCGACAACCCATACTATCTCCCGTCCATCGCCCCTACACGCACTGACCGACATATTAATGATTTAGAGGCATTGTGATCCATACCTGTGGGCTCGGAATCGAGGCCTGTCTCGAGGTGCTCGGGTAGTGGTTATGATGTTAGGACTTAGACAGAGAGTCTGGGTTTGTTTGAATATGTGATGGTTTAATCAGCTTCTCTAGTTGCTGCATACTCATGGATGGTTTATGTAAGAGCACTATATTTACCTAAGTTGTTCTTCCTCTCGGTAGCCCTAGGCTCTTGATCTCTTATTATGTTCGAGTCTGAAGATGATCCTGGCTCTTTGTGGG
This sequence comes from Primulina tabacum, assembly GCF_025594145.1. Lineage (NCBI taxonomy): Eukaryota > Viridiplantae > Streptophyta > Magnoliopsida > Lamiales > Gesneriaceae > Primulina > Primulina tabacum. The sequence goes on along the minus strand of NC_134553.1, from coordinate 49,798,435 downwards.
GCATCACCACTCCTTCATTAAATAGTCGGGTTACAGTCCTACTCGATGTCCAAAAGGGCCAGATTGTAATTAGGTGGAAGATTAATACATTTTCAATTTTAGGTGGGCTAGGGCTAATGGAAACGGGATATAAACCATAGCAATTGAAAAAACAAAAATATGAAAGACGTCGCTTCGCCTACCTGACCCGACTTTTTTGTCTTCTTGGTGACCCGGTTCAACTTCCTAGTTAAATCCTGATTGTTCACTCATCCTCTGCTCAACATCCGCGATTAATCCTCATGCCCCTATAAGTATTTGACCGCCTTCATCATTTCTCACTTTTGAAAAACCTTGATCTTCCTGCATATCAGCATCCATCTCAACTTCTCAAACGCAATGGTCTTGTCCAGTGAGCTATTCCTGTTTTTCCGACTAACCCACCGTATTTTCTCTACTCCCTGTAAGTTTTCTTGCTCCTTGTAAGTTTTCTTTCTCCTTGTGTTTTTTCAAAACGTCTGACTCTACCTCTTCTACTTCCGAAGAAAATGTGTGTGGCTCATCTGGGTGTGAGTCCACAGCCATTCTCTCTGACTCCACCCCAGCTTCTCCTCCTCCCCGCTCTACTGCAAGCTCCAAAAAACCCTTCCCCGTCCTTTCCGTCACAATTTTAAGCCAAAACCTCAAAAAATCCAAACAATCTAAACTCTCACCCCCGGTTATTGGGCCTTCCAATGTCTAGAGAAAGGGCAAGGTGCTTCCTGGTTTTTACCACAGCCATTATCTGCAATCCGACTCTGATGAGGACCTCCGAGTTCTCGGATCCATCCCTTCTAGCTTCACCCTTATTAATCTCGGTCCTTTGGACCATGCTGATCAATCCCAAAGGGCTTCTATACTTTATATTTATTCATGGCCTTCAAATGCTAGTGGTTGTTTACGAGTATGTTTCTCCCCTGGCCAAAAGGGAGGTAGGTCAGGGCCCGAGTTGCCATCGGACTCATGGCTAAATTAAGGATGAAATGGATCGATCCCGCCAATTGCACGCGAAAGAAGAGGCTGGGATGAGAACCGTTGTGGAGGTAGCCCACTAGCAGATGGAGGAGGCACAGATGGAGCTAAGGTAGACTCAGGTAGAGGCTGAGGTCTCCCGAAGGAGATTGGTGGAGCAACTTGAGACTTCCCGTATTCAGGCTCGGGTGGCGACTGAAGAAACAGAGACTTCCTTAACTCGGGCCAATGAGGCAGTGGTTACCTTGGGGGCCCGACAGCACTCCGAGGAGAAATCACGGACTTCCTTCCTTCTGTCTAAGGAGTTCAAACTGGTCAACAAAGATAAAGCTTATTCTTTCTTCCAGACCAACTTCAACAAGTGTAAGGAGTAGTTTGAATAGGCTGGTCTTCTTTAGGCTGATAGGGAGGACTTTCCGGATTTCGACCGAGCCATCAACTCACTTCCGAACAAAGATGATGGAAAAAGATGACCGAAGGACACCGATGCTACAGGGTCTGAGAGCCCGAACAATATAGAATATGTTTTGTAATTTCCCGGCCATGAGCCATTTTGTGTACTTAGCTATTTTAATGAAAAAATTTTCTCCACAAACTCGCTTCCTATGTTTTATTACTTGATTCTTCTAGTAGATCGGATTAACCGATATTAATAACATAGTAAAAATATTTTAAGTGTCCGGAAGTAACCGGGTCCTTCGGACTGTCGAACCCGAGACACCTGATCCTTCACACGAAACTTACGGATTATAAAACTTTCTCTAAGTTTTGAGGGGTGGACTGGCCTTTCAGGCTGGACTGATATAGTTCGACCACTTTGATTAATAACCGCGTCATAAAAATTTGTAAAAATTATTTAAGTGTTTTAGAAAGTAACCAGGTTAGTTCTGAACAATTGATAAGTATTACTGACAAATTCTTACGAGGCCCGATATTTTGGATTTAGATAAGAAAAAATGTGGGGGTCTTGGAACTCTCGGGCTTTAGATAGGATGTCGGGGCCTCATGGCTCCCGAGCATATGTAACATATAGTGCTGGGGCCTCATAACTCCCGAGCTTTAGATAGGAAGCTGGTGCCTCATGCCTCCCGAGGTTATGTAAGATATAGTGACGGGGCCTCATAACTCCAGGGCTTTAGATAGAAAGTTGGGGCCTCATGTCTTTCAGGCCTATGTAAGATTTTCCATATGTACAAAAACGAACAAAACAAACTTCATTGATACTTGAATGATCATTACAATTTATGAATAATATTTCTTTAAATGAAAAGCGTTCCAGGGCCTTTAGAGTGATCGGCCCTCGCCATCCTCTATATATAATGCTAATGAACTGACTTTTTGGATTACTCTGTAAGATCTTTTCCATTGAGCTTCTAGTTTTCCCACGTCTCCGGATATGTTAGCTTTCTTTAAGACAAAATCACCAACCTGAAAATCCCGGGGTCAAACTTGCTTGTTGTAGGTTCGCATGACTCGGATTCGATAGGCTTCCATTCGTATGTTAACCTTTCTCTTATTTCTTCCACAAGTTCTAACTCTTGAGCCCGAACGTTGTTATTCCCTTCTAGGTAGGCTTCTACCCGGGCTGAAATTCGCCCTATCTTGGCAGGTAACACTGTCTCGAAGCCATAAACCAAACTGAAAGGTGTTTCCCAGTGGCAAGCCGAGGAGTAGTTCGATAGGCTCATAGAACACATAGTATTTCTTCAACCCAATCTTTTCTGACTCCTTGTAGCCAGGATCTTAAGGGTTGAATAATGGTGCGGTTGGTGACCTCGGTTATCCCATTAGCTTGTAGGTAGGCAACCAAAGTAAAGGAATGTACAATCTTCATCTCTTCACACTAGGTTCTCAAATTTCTTCCGTGAAACTACCGACAATTGTCAGATATCAACTTCCTTGGTAGTCCAAACCGGCACACTATGTTTTTCCACAAGAATTTCAACACTTCTTCTTCTGTGATTCTGGCCAAGTGCTCGGCCTCCACCCACTTGGAGAAATAATATACTGTGACCAACAAGAACTAATTTTGTGTTGGGGCTATTGGAAAGGTTCCCACAATATCCAAGTCTCAATGATCGAAAGGACATGACACGCTTGAATAGGTTTCATGGCTAAGACCGGGATGTGATGAAATTTTCATGTTTTTGGCAACCTTCACAAGATCGGACCACTTGGAAAATATCTGATTTCATATTAGGCCAACAAAATCCTACTAACCATGCTTTACGAGTTAGTGCCATAGACTCGATGTGGTCCCTGCAACACCTCCCATGAAGTTATTTAAATACATACTTGGCTTCGTCCCCGGCCAAGCATTTTGTCATTGGGTCCTGATAGGATCATCGATATAACACTCCATTCAAAGCCACAAAATGAGGGGCCTGTTTTTTGATTTTTTGAGCTTGGCCAGGATCCTCGGGTAACTTAGCAATCGGGATATATTTGAGCAGGGGAGTTATCCATGTGTTTTCTCGAGGAACCAACAAACCAATTTCTATCATAGATATGAGCTTTTTTTGATGAATAATACTCATTTCCTTTATCCCGGTCAGAGATGATGCCATTTTGGCTAAGGTATCGGCTTCTGTTATCTCTTCTCTCAGAATTTGTTCTACACTCCATTCGGTTAAGCTTTTTGACAACTCTTGAATAGTCCTCAAATTTTCAACAGTATTTCTTCCCTAACTTCATAAGAGTCTTTCATCTGTTGAGTAACCAACTCTGAATCGGAGTAAATGATGACCTAGGTGGCTCCTGTTTCCCAAGAGTCTCTCATCCCGATTAGAACATATTAATATTCAGCTTCATTATTTGAAGTTTGGAAATCAAATCTTATGAAGATCTTAATCTTCTCCCCACTTGGAGAGATTATAACAACTCCTGCACCATTTCCCTTCCTTGTGGGCAGCACCATCCACAAATATCCTCCACACGTTTTTTTTGCCCGAGCTGAGTCATTTCAATCTAAAAGGGATTGAGCTTTAATATCAGTCCTTGGCTGGTACTCAATATCATATTCCCCTAGCTCCACCGTCCATTTTACCAGTTTCCTGAAGATATATGGGTTGGTCATTATTCTTCCGAGTGGACTATTGGTGAGAAAAGTAATATGATGAGACAAAAAGTAAGGTCTTAATTTTTTCACGGTGATTACTAGGGCCAGGGCTACCTTCTCGAGCCCAGTAAATCTCAACTCGGGTCCTGTGAGGGCATGACTGGCATAGTAGAAAGGCTTCTGATCAGATCCTTCTTCTCAGATAAGGACTGAGCTGACAGTATGTTCGGTTGCAGATAGGTAAACCCCAACTTCATTCCTGGCTAGGGATTTACCAGGATGGATAGCCATGCCATATGACTTTTAAGACCTTGGAAGGATTGTTCAGCCTTATCATCCCATCCAAATTTCTGGGTCTTTCTCAATACTTGAAAGAAGGGATAATTTCGATGTGCCAATCTAGAAATGAATCAAGACAGGGCAGCGATCTTACCTGTAAGCTTCTGCACTTCCTTAAAAGATTTGGGAAGTTATTTCCAAGATAGCTCTTACCTTTTCCGGGTTGACATCAATCCCCTTCTTGGTCACCATGGACCCAAAAAATTTGTCACTCTTAACCTAAAAAGTACACTTGTCTGGATTTAATTCCACCATATATTCTCTAAAAGACGAGAATGTCTCCTAGAGATCTGGTATGAAACAAGATTTCTCTATAGATTTAACAAGAATATCATCCACGTATACATCAAATTTTCTCCAGGCTTATTTCTCAAATACTCTATCCATCAATAGCTTATAAGTGGCCCTACGTTCTTCAGTACAAATGTCACAACCGTAAAACTGAATGTACCACCCATGGTGATAAAGTTGACCCTGTCTTGATCTTCTTGGGCCAAGGGGATTTGGTGGTACGCATGATAAGCATCCATAAAACAAAGCAATTCATACCCTGAGGTTGAGTCCACCAACTGATCGATCCGAGAAAGGGTAGAAATCTTTGGTTCAAGCTTTATTCAAGTCCCTGAAGTCCACGCACATTCTCCATTTGCCAGTGGCTTTCTGTACCATATTTGAGAGCCAAACAGGGAATTGGACTTCTCGGATGTGCTTGGCCTTAAGCAATTCTTGCACCTGCTCAGTTATTATTATGTTCTTATTGAGCCCAAAATGTTTCTCTTCTGCATCATAGTTCAGGAACCCGAGATAATGTTTAATTTGTGTTCAACAACATTGACCAAGATCCGAACTAAATTTGAGGGGGACCACACAAAGATGTCCTCATTTATCTGTAAATAATTCAGCAACTTGGTCCGAGTAGAGGTTTCAAGATCATGAGCCACTTTGGTAGCTTTCCCGGGATGACTGAGAACTAGATCCACTTGTTCTAGTCCTTCCTCCATCATGGCCCACACTTCCCCCATCGAATGTACTTCTTCGTTACCCACCCTTCTATTATCCCTCTCACACATTGCTCTCTTCGTCTCAGCCCTGACTGTCTCAGCATAGCATTTCTGATAGGATGGTTGATCTCCCCAGACTTTTCCCTCTCTTTTCCCCACGGAGAATTTGATTTTTATTATGGTAAGTTGAGGCGACGACCATGAAGGAATTCATGACCGGCCATCCTATAATGATGTTATATGATTAAGGCGCACTGACCACTGTAAAAGTTTTCATGATTGACTTTCTTAGGTCCTCAGTTCCAATTGTCAGGGGAAGCACTCTCTCTAATCTCGGGTACACATTATGACCTGCAAAACAAAAAAGAGCAGTCTCCACTGGTTCCAGCCTGTAACCCTTTAAATCCATCTCATCAAGGGCTTTCTAAAATATGACATTTACATAACTGTCTGAATCCACGAATACTTGTTTATATCATAGTTGGCAATTTTGTCCTGGATGACAAAGACGTCATTGTGAGGTAAGTTGATGCCTTGCAAATATTGGGGGCCAAAACTGATCATTGGGCCACCTCATCGGCTTGCATTGTTCACTCTCAAACTTTCTTGCTGGAATCAATCCTTCCGTGCTCGGTTAAAGTCACCATCTGTAGATCCTCCGAAATCATTTTGATAACTCCCAAAGTAATGTATTTTACACGGCTTTGGTCAACTCGGACATGACTTCCGTGAGAGGGCTTATCATGATTTCTCAGTCTAGATTGGAAACCTTGGGTGTTGGCAGGCATGATGAGACCTGGGTTCCTGGGTACCCATGGAAGTCCCCGAGTTTTCTTCATGGACAGACTGATTTTTATAGGATCTGGTCGAGAATGGGCCTTTTTTAATCGTTTGCACTCATTGGTATCATGGAAGCATTCCTGATGAAATGTGTGAAATTTCATTGTTTCTCGTGAGTCGTGGGAGGATCGTGAGGGCTTTGAGATGGCCTTATCTTCATTACAGAGGTGTATTTTCCGATCTTTTGGAACCTTCAAGGGTGTGTATTGAGAAAATAGCTCGAGAGGGTTTCTTTTCTGGACCTGATCCTCTGTCCTTCCTGGCCGGTCCCTTCTTTCTTTCTTCATGGCTTATTTCTTTTGTCTATGGGCTCCTTCCATATTGATGTACTTTTCTGCCAGAGATAACAGATCTTCAAAATCTCGGGGCAGCTTCTTTACCGAAGATCGGAAGAAGTCTCCTTCTCGGATTCCCTGCGTGAAAGCTGTGATTTTGGTTTCTAGAGCACATGATGTACTTTCAGGACTGCTTTGTTAAACTTATTGATATACAACCTCAATGGTTCATCCCTACTCTCAATCATCTCGAACAAGCTGAAAGTGGTCTTCTTATATATCTTGCTGCTATTGAAGTGATGCAAGAAAATGTTCTTGAGATCATCGAAAGAGTGGATACTCTGTGGCTCGAGTCTATCAAACCATCGTTGGGCTGAGCCTATCAACATGGTCAAGAAAGTTTTACACTTGATTTTGTCCTCGTAACAATGCAGCATGGCCATGTTCTCGAACCGGGCCAAATTTTCCTCTGGATCAGTGTTCCCATTATATTCTCTGATTTTGGCTAACTTGTAATGGATAGGCAACAGTCTGTCCTTCCAATTTCTTTACATTTTCCTTAGATCTTCCGATTTCCTGGCCATGGTAAGGGCTTTGGAACCTTCCTGCGAGCTTTCTTCCTTTTTTGTCTTATCCCAAAGATGAGATTTATCCTCGGATTTTGCTTCTCGATGCACGTGGCTGCTGTTGGAGAGAAATTTTTCCACTATGGCTTGTCGGACAGCCGCTACTATCCACTTGGTCAGCTGCAGATTGATGATAAAAGTTTGTTGGGGGAGGATTTCCTTGGGGGATCTCTGAGTCTGTGGTTTTTTTGGGAATTATCCCTTCGAGCTTATTTTCAAGTGGAAATCATATCTACATCTATAGATCTGCTTCCCACAGACGGCGTCAATGATGATTCCCGGGTAAATTGGGTGAGATGGGTGGAAAATTTACCAGGTCGAGTTATGTTTCTTTCATGAGAACTGTAACCGGGCAAAATGTTCTCAGGATGAGCTATCTGTGCACTTGGAAAGCACATAATATCTGCAGGGCTCCGGAACGATTTCTAGTGTAGCACTCTAACGCCTAAATCAGTCGAGTATTCTCGCAAAGGAAATGTGAGTCCTCTATATATAGTATATAGTGAATGCTTGTGATAAATGTTAAGTGAATGTGCTAAATAATCGAGCAAACCTGAGTATTTATAGGAGAAAAGATAATGATGACCTTGTTTGAAGTGCTATGATACTCCTCATGATCGAACGACTGCCCATGCCCTGCCCACTGACACTGTCACCGCTACAACTCATATTGTCTCAAGTCTTGTTACATCGCCCTTACGTTCGCTGACTGACATATTAATGATTTTGATGCATGGTGATTCATACACGTGGGCCCAAAATCAAGGCCTTTCCAGAGATGCTCGAGCAGTGGTCATGATGCGAGGACTCAGACAGAGAACCCGGGTTGTTTGAGTGTGTGCTGGTTTAGCCAACTTCTCGAGTTGCTGTATATCCAGAAATGGTTTATATAAGAGTACTCTCTTTACCCGGGCTGGTCTTCCTTCCAATAGCCCTAGGCTCCCGATCTCTTATTTTGCCCGAGTCTGAAGATGACACAGGCTCTTTGTCGGACATCAAATAACATTAACTATCTATTTATTGGAGAAGAAGTCCTTTAACTCATCTCTCTCTTTATTCTTTTTTTTTTTTCTCGTTTTAGCGCATTGATATCAAATTGTGAGTCCTGAAATAGTGGCATTTTTAACGTGTGACTCACATATATACACATACGTTCAAAGATAGATATCATAATCGACACATTGTTTTCAATATAATATGAACTAAAACTGGAATAAATTAATGAAAAAACCAAAACAAAAACCCAAGTGGCATAAAATTTATTTATGCTAAACGCTGAAACTAAAATTGGTGATGACTTATAGTTCAACGATATCAATGTCTCAAATCTAAAACGAAATCTTGAATTCGAAATTGACCTAATTGTAACAAACTCTCCCTCGTCTCAGAGAAAAAAATTAAATTTAACAAGCACTTCGGACGATTATCAACCCGTATAAAGCCCGGCTGCATGCCCTAACAATCAGATGGATAAATAAAATTAACATGTATTTGCACCTCTAATTTTTACCCAACAAGATGTCTATATACGAATAAGTGGGCATGCTCTTCATCCTTTCCCTGCATGTAATAATCTTGAGGAATCAGCATATCTAACAGAGAAAGACCTAAAGAAATTATCCTGCTCAACCCTCCCCAGCCCTTCATCAAAATTCAGCAAATAACTCTCTGGGTCATATCTTTTCTGGATATCATAAAACGAAGCTGATTCATCCGAATTCTTCTTCTTTTTACCTCCGATTCTTCGCCAGAACATCAGCCATTTGTTACTGTTATTCACTTGCTCGTCATGATCTCTTTTCGTGTGATTTCGGCCCAACCTCTGGACTGCGGTGCTCTTGCTGCGAGAGTTCTTCCAGTTACCGATCAAAGACATTGACAAACGAAGAAGAAAACGCAAGAAAATCCGGTCGTGATCAATGCAAATAAGCGCTGTCGATTTTGAGTATATCAAGCAAATTAAATAAGCTGGTTCTGATAAGCAAACATATCCATATATTTGAGAAAAATCTAAATTATTGAACTCTCCTGCCATTATTGACCATTCCAACAAGTGAGTTTAAGGAATAAAATGTCCAAGTTTTTTAAGCCTAAATATTGTCGAAGTTGACGTCTTGTATTCATGCCATAATTGACCCGATATACAAAAATTGGTTAATTTAGTGCTTCCTTATACTTTAATTCATGAAATTTTTTCATTTCAGAAAAAAATGGAAACAAAACAAAATGCACGCGAGGAAAAACTAGGGGAAATTAAATTAAGATTATAGAAAAAATATGAACTCATTTTTTTAAATAAATAAATTTAAACCATTGTTATTTTATTTTTTAAAAACATCTTTTATTTTTTAGGTTTCGGGGTTTAGTTTTCAAAAAATAAGAAAAATTGTATGCATGAACATAGTTCAACATTTATCTTATACTATATTAGCAACACCGCACACACGATGCGTGTATATAATATAGTATATTTAGTATTCTCGACAAAGTTATTTATCATATCCATATCCATATTCATAATAGATAGTTGAGAAAAATATGGAAAAAATTGACGAGAAATGCCTATATTAATTAATACTAGTGTGCCGACGCACGCGTTGCGTGCTTGTATAATATTTTTATAATTCATTTGATTTATATTTAAATGATGATCAATATAATTGTAAAAAATAGTGAGAGACTACACTGTAATTTTGATATATAAATTTAAAAAATAAATTGAAAAAAAATAAAAAAAATAACCTCAGTGAGAATTGAACATATAACTTAAACCACAATGAACAATGACTCTATCCGCTGAACTACATATAACTTGCATTCAAATTTTAACATTTTATTAATATATATAATTATTACAACAGACCATGACACCAAAGTTAGTTACTCTAAGTGTCTCAAACTTAATATAATAGCATAGAAGTATAGATATAATACTATAGATATACATAAAATCAATTTTAAAAGTTTATATAATGTAGGGAAATTTTGAAAAATATATATTTATTAGTGTGCCTCTGATAGCTCAACTATTATGTATAGTATAGATACATTAAATTTGAACTTAAGAAAAGACAAAATAGTGTTTTGATATATTTTGTAGAGTCCCAAAATACTCCATATTTTTCTTTTTTTAGCTTGAAAAATTAAATTTATGTAAAAAAATTACTTTTAGAAAACTCTGACTTTGATTTTTAAGTTTTCAAATTTAATTTTTATTTTGTTTTAACAAAGGTAATCATATAACAAAAATCAACTAGAAAAGCACATAACGTGTAGAACACTAGTTTTTATTATTTACACGATAGATATATCTATCCCAAACACATCAATTTATCAATTTAAATTCAAAATTAGGATACTCAAATAAAAAGTCCACCACTTGCTCGCATGATATCTTTCATTTTAAATGTCAATCAAAATTTCTAGAGCATATATACACAGAATACAATAAACTATTGTTTCCAAAGTATATTTAGAATATGGTTTTCGTGAGACAGTCTTACAAGTAATATTTTTTCATGGATCGAGTCATGTCGGATAGGAGATCTATCTCACAAAATTCACATGTGAGGCAGTTTCATAGAAGTTTTTATGATACATTTAATATATACTAAAGATCCCGACATGATTCGATCCATGGAAAAATATGAGATTGTCTCACAAAATTAACATATGAGACAGTCTCATAGAAGTTTTTAAGATACATTTAATATATACTAAAGATCCATCCTTGTGTATTAAAACATTCTAATGATTCCTTAAATTTTAACCAAACATGTGATGACAATTTTTACGCATTATGGTTAGAATTATACAAATTTAGATTTCTACAATTAAGAATGGACATACTATTGCAAGTCATTCATGTTTTGTGGGTAAGGATATAAACTAACTAAACTGTTTACAAGCTACTTGGATTCGGTTCAATAAAAAAATTGTTCGAAATTGTTCGTTAAGCTTATCGAGTCGAGCTCGACAAATTTATCAAGACAAGCTAGAGCTTAAGGATATTCAGATCGTAAGCTCCTAAGCTTGTTCACGAGGTCGAGCTCGACTAATTTGTTGGGCCAGCTTGAGTGTACAATAGTAACTTGCATTGTTCCACATCAAATTTAAATGTAAGTTAAGTGATTCAAAGACTATAAAATTATAAGTCTACCCATTAAATTCCCAATTCTTAGTTAACCTTTTGACTATGAATGCTCGACTAGCTCTAAAAGTATCTCGAAAAAGATATTGTTTAACGAGCTAAAAAAATCTCGCTTAACGAGCAGAGCTCGATCCAAACTCGTTGAACATGATAAACGAGTTATAAACGAGCATATCTCGAGCTATTCACGAGCTTAATAATTTTAAACAAGCCGAACTCGAACGTGATACTGTTCGGCTCGGCTCATTTACAGCCATATATAGACATTGTATATCATTATTTTCTGATATTTCTCTTTTAGTCTATCATAAAAACATTATTACATTTATATCTCTACACATTAAAGGCTCACAACCTATTAGGTACAATAAAGCCCAATAACCCGAAACATTAGTTGATCATTTTATTTTGTGCTTAACTAATATACAAACCAACAACACATAATTATTCAATATATAAGCTCATATAAATAAAATTTATACAACAATCTCCTAATTGAGCTATATGTGTAACCTTATAACTATGTTTATGAAAATACATTTATGAGCTCAAAAATGTTATCATTCCGAAATGTATCCATAACCAGTTCGGTCCATCAATCACATCAATATAAGATCAAAGCAGCCTTCGCTACACTCAAAGTAACTAGACCCATCAATGGTCATATATGTCAACACAACTAAATAACATAGATTATGAAATGGATGTGTAACATGAAAATTTTATGCAAATAATGAGCACAAAAATCTTTTGGGTAATAATCCTTTAATAATTGAATCTACAATTACAGTTTGTACCGAATTGATATATAGACAATTATCCACACTGAACTATTCATTTAACAACCAAAAATTTGATTGGATGCAACATAATAAGCTATAAAATCTACTTTCATGAGTAAAGAGGCTATAATAAATAAATTTTTAGCATTATTTCGTGAGACAACACCTTCTGCAAGCAAATATATATAGCCCAACGTATTTTTTTATATTATCTTGGCATCCCATAAAATCAGAGTTAGTACATCAAATAATCTAAAACTGATCTAACCTCTGATATATGATCATGCAATATTTTGTTCTCTGTAAATACCATAAGAGTTGTTTGACTGTTTTCCAATTTTTTACTCTTGGATTACTTAGATATCTTCCCAACATTCCAGTCAGGTATGTAATATCTGGACGTGTACAAACATGAGCATACATCAGACTCCCTACTGCAGATGCATAGAAAATCTTCTGCATTTTCTTTTCCTCGAAATCATTTTGGGCATTGTTTGTGCTAAATTTATCTCCCTTAGTCACATGGGTATCCATTAGTTTACAGTCTTGTATCTCGTATCGCTTGAAAACTTTCTCGGTATAGCCTTTCTGAGATAATCTAAGAATACCTTGAGAACGATCTCGATGTATTTGGATACCATTACAAAACGTGCAACACCAAGATCTTTCATATCAAAATTCTTAGCTAAAAATCTCTTTGTTTCATGCAACAACTCTACATCATTGGTAGCGAGCAGAATGTCATCAACATATAAAAATTGAAAAATATTCTTACTCCCACTGAACTTATGGTACATACAATCATCGGCCAAATTCATCTCAAAACCAAACGAGATGATCACTTGATGAAATTTGAAATACCATTGTCGATATGCCTGCTTGAAACCTTAAATGAATTTCTTTAATTTTAAAATCATATTATTTGTGTCTTTAGACACAAAATTTTTTGGTTGCGGCATATAAAATGTTTCATCAATTTCATCATTTAGAAACGCAGTCTTTACATTCATCTGATGAAGCTGAAGATTGAAATACGCCACCAAAGTCATTATAATCCTTAAAGAATCTTTCATAGAAACCGAAGAGATAGTTATTTATAATCAATGCCTTAGTCTTATATTTTTCCACATTGCCTTTTAAATCTCTATTGGTTTTAAATATCCATTTGCAACCAATGTGCTTTGTATGTTTAGGCAATGAGACAAAATCTAATATGTCATTGTCTTTCACGGACTTTATCTCCTTATTCATGGCATCATCCCACTTTTTAGAGTTATTATTTTTCATAGCTTAATGAAAGTTGATAGGATCATCCTCCATCAGTCCAATGTATGTATGTTCTTGAAGAAATACAATGTAATCATATGACAATGCACTTCTCCACTTTCTAATGGATCTCTTTAATGACATAGGTTCCGGAGATCCTTGAGTTTGTTCATCTAGAATAGAAGGATTTCCAATGTTGCCTTCATGTATTGTGTCTTGGTCTAAGTGAAGAATGTGATCCTGATCAATGTCCATGACACCTATGAGAATATTTACATATTCTTATTCAAAGACAATATCCCTAATTTTATCTCCTCCCGCAAACTCAACATCCTCAAAGAACAGGGCATTTCTCAAAAATCGACTTACTTGTGGAATCATAAAACTTGTACCCCTAGATCTTTTAGAGTATCTAATAAAATAAAATTTGGCTGTCCTTGAGTCCAATTTATTTTCATTAGGCTTATATGACATTGCCTCAGCTGGACATCCCCAAACGTGCAAATGCTTAAGAGTAGGTTTTTGCCCGTCCAAAGTTTGTGAGGGGTTTTGGTCGCTGCCTCAGTTGGAATTATGTTAAGGATATATGATGCGGTCTTTAGTGTCTCTCCTTAAAATGATTCAAGTAAGATAGAATGACTCGTGCTCCTTACCATGTCTTTAAGTGTTCTGTTTCGTCTTTCAGCAACAACATTCATAGTGGACGAACTCGGCATAGTATACCGTGGGATGATACCGCAGTCCTCTAGAAATTTAGCAAACGTTCTTGGACATTTTTCATCTGAACCGTCATATCTACTATAATATCCACCATCATTGTCAGATCTAATGCTTTTAATCTTTATGTCTAGTTGATTTTCAACTTCAGCTTTATAAGTTTTGAACACATCCAATAAGTGTGTCTTTTCATGGATGAGATAATTGAAGTCATATCTTGAAAAATCTTTTGTGAATATTATAAAATAATGTTGATCATTCCAAGATTCCAAAGGAAATGATCCACAAATATCAGTATGTGTAAATTCTAAGACGATTGAACTCCTGTTGGCTTCAAATCTCTTTTTGTTAGTTTTTTTTCCCTCAATTATTAAAATATGTGTAATATAAAGGTTCAAGAATCTCATCTGACACAAGTCTCCTTATTCTCTTTTCAAAGATATGACCCAATTTTTTGTGCCATAACGCAATTGAATTCTCACTTTTTAATTTTATTTTATTGTCTTTACTTATTTGCAAGATTTCATTAAATGAAACAATAACATGCAAAGAATAAATATTATTGTATCCTAAAAAGAACCAAAACCAAACAATTTCAAATTATTAAATAAACTGAATATTCCATTTCCAAATTAACAAGAATAACCGAATTTATCCAATGAAAAAATAGAAATCAGATTCCATCTAAAAGATGATACAATGAATGTTTCAAAAAAATCCAAATATATTCTAGTCTTCAACAATAATTTAAATTTACATATTGCCTCAACTTCAACTTTGTTGATGTCACCAACGTAGATGAATCTTTCAGTATCACTTGGCTTTCTGCAATCCAAACAATCCTGCATAGATACACTGATGTGAGTTGTTTCATCAGAATCTATCTACCACGTGTGCTTAGGCACTAAACTTAGTTAACCTCAGAACAAATCATATTCAGAAACACACCGTTCTTAACATGCCATGCGTGGTAATTGGTACATTACTTCTTCATATGCCCATCGCGCCCACAGAAGAAATAACTAGCACTTTGAGAATCATTAGAACTCTTTTATTGTTTCTTCGGAGGATTTGTATACGCAGCTTCCTTATTCTTTATTTTCTTTCGTTTATCCTTCAAGGTAGAAGTATAATGAGCACTTTTTGTCTTGTCCTACTTCGACATTTCCTCTTCCTGAACACAGTGTGAGATGAGCTCATTCAGAGACCATGTCTCTTTCTGACAGTTATAGCTCACCTTAAAATAGTTCAGAAAAGAAATTAAAGGATTCTCTCAAGGAAAAGATCGCGTAGATCTGGAAGATCAAGACACGTTCTTAAGAATTCAAGAAATTTGTCTTCAGGTACGCTTCCGCTTAAGTTTTGAGTCAAATTCTTAATGATTTAGCATGAGAGATTATGTGGTTTATGAATTTTCTCCAACAAGTGGTATCAGAGCCACAAAACAAAAATTACACTCATGTCTCTACACAATAAAGTCAAACAACTACTAGATACATTAAAACACAACAACCCGAAACAGTAGTTAATCGATTTATTTTGGGCTTAACTTAACAGATAGTTCATAACACATATTTGTTCACATATAAGCTTGTATAAATAAAATTGATCCAACACGAAAATGATATTGTTTAACGAGCTAAAAAAACAATCTCGCTTAACGAGCCAATCTCGATCCAGATTCTTTAAACATGATAAATGAGTAATTAACGAACATAGCTCAAGCTATTTGTGAGCTTAATAATTTTTAAAACTAGTCGAGCTAGCACGGCTCGAACTTTGTACTGTTCGGCTCATTTACAACCCTATTTTTTGATATTGAAACGAGCTGCTGAAGGTTGATAGTTCCCCTAGTTTAGAAAATTCTTTTCACTTTATTTTTCTAGAAAAATTCAATTCAAGCTTGATAAAGTATTATTTTACCAAATATTTTTGTTATTCCAGTAACTGAAACAATTTGGTTTTAAGCACATTAATTCTTCAAATTTTGATCTTGATATACTAAATTTTAATTAGCTATTTTGATCCAACTGTTGACATTGCACGTGACGTGATCATTATTTTCCAACCTCAAGTAAGCAATTTTTTTTATACAATATCAATATTTTTAAAGTCACACCAACATTTTCCTACGGCACGTCAACATTCAGGAAAAATAGTAATAAAAGAAAAATAAATAAATCAAATTTTATAAAAACTTTTACGAGACTGTGTACACGTCAATTTTGTGAGACGAATCTCATACCTGATTCGAACCATGAAAAAATATTATTTTTATACAAAAAGTATTAATATTCTTCACTCTAAGTATGAAACAGATCGACTTAACTCACATGTAATAATAAATTCATGAGACCATTTCACAGAAGATCTACTTATCAAAATTAATGCGACAAAACCCAAAAACAATCTAACACTTTAGACCAAATCTAGAACGAGACAAATTAGTATATCAAAAAATTTATTTTCCATAAACATGATAAGAATGAGTAATGAAAAAATTTTCCCTTGCAAATCAAAATCTTTTCTCTATGCGCAATTATTTTAGCTAATTAATTAATTTAGTTGTTCTTGCTCTAATACTGTAGAACCCGTAAATCAGTAGACGTATAAGCCATGCATAATTCTAGATTTTTAAATTTAATTGACTTCATTGCATAATTATTTTAAATGCATTTATTTGAAGTTAATTATTTATTATTTCAGTTCAGCAGTTTGATTTTTAGCATTCAGTATTTTCAGTGAGGCCGGACCGGAGTTGGAGTTTTGAGATAGAATTAAGATTTGAGAAATATTTCCAGAAGTTAATTTAGCTAGTGACTAAGTTCATTTAAGTTAGAAAGGAAGGTTTGAAGATTTAATTTAATTATTTGAGGTGATTAAGAAATGAACTCATTTAAGTTATTAAATTAAGGGGTTAGCTCACTAAATTATTTAAAGGATTAGTAAGGCTTTCAAGGATTATTAGTTGACTAGATAATCAACATTTCCCTTTATTTTATCATGCATTTTTCGGCCACCCTTAGTGCTAGAAGATTCATTTTCCAACTCACCAACTTTGACCAATTCTTTGCATGTAATTAGTAGGATAATTCTAGGATTTTTGGGAGCACAATTTAATTAAATAAATGGACATATCCTAGACTAGAATCAAGCCAATATTCGGCCACCTTATCCCCAAGAAGACTTGATATCAAACAACAATTCAAATTCAAAAGGAGGGTGGACTTAGTCTTGATTCATTCCTTATATCTTGCACCCTTTCTCCTCACCTTCCTAACCATTTTCCCCCTCTCTTTTCTTTCGAAATCTGAGTGAAATTTTAAGCTGAGAACCGTGGGAATCCAGTAGGAAAATAAGGGAGAGAAATCGAGTTCAAGAAAGGTAGACAAGAAGCGCTCCACCTCCTCCGTGCCGAGTCGTCGTTGTTTCGTTCGTTTTCTTTCAAAACGAAACCAGGCATGTCTAGATTTCTTTTAAACCTCAATCAAGTCATATTATCATTTATTTTTCAGTACATGATCATGTTTTAGCAAGCAAAAACCGAGATACATGTCAAAATATTTTGGGAACACACATGCAGAATTTCGGCCCTTTCATGACAAGCTTCACGTTTTTCTGAGTTTTGTGGTTTCAGGTGATTGGTTCGATTCCAGGCTCCCAAGGCGG
This sequence comes from Primulina tabacum, assembly GCF_025594145.1. NCBI lineage: Eukaryota > Viridiplantae > Streptophyta > Magnoliopsida > Lamiales > Gesneriaceae > Primulina > Primulina tabacum. The sequence continues at coordinate 49,780,722 of NC_134553.1, read as the reverse complement.
CTTGTATACATGTAGTAGGATGCATTAGGACCATGTTGGTCCATTCAAACCATCCCCATGCTTGCTGGAAATTCAGAATGACAGCAAGTCCCTTAGGTGCAGAAAAATGTGGTTCGAAAATTCAGTTTCTTGTCAAGGGGTTGGATCTGATCTTGGCTGCCCCAAGGGCCTATAGCCATGGTTGGATCACTTCCCTAGCATGTCTAAGACGTGACTAAGTTGCCCTTTTGGTGGCTTGGTCCATGGTTCATCGGTTTTTAATCAAAACGTCAGAACAGCCCCTTTCCCCATTCGGCCCTTCCATTTTTCAGCATATGGTTCGTTTCTTTTGTGGCTTGGTGTGGATCTTGGTTGGCCTATGGCCCTTAGCCACGGTTCATATCATGCTCCTAGATGTCTAGATCGTGCCATGGTCAATCAAATGGCCACTGGAACGACGCAAGACATCGATCATAGCATAAACACTACACACGCATGCACGTTGCTCTCGGTTGGACCCTTCGGTTAAGATTTGGTGTGATGCGGATTGTGGCTGGCCTAGGGCCCTTAGCCATGGTTCAAATCATTCCTTGGGACATTGGTAAGAGTCTCTGGTCGGTGGTTCACGCCCCTAATGGCCTTTAGTCTCGAAACCAACGCAAGTCTTGTAGTTGCGCAGCTGCTGGAAATTACAGCAAGTTGCTGTGTCGGTTCAGAGGCTCGTTCGAGTTCTTGGTTGGCTTTTAGCCCATGGCCTTGGACTGGACAGTGCCTCATTGAGTTGGGAAGGTCATGTTTTCGACCGTTCGTGATTCAGATCATTTTTGAGGTCGTACGAGAATTTACGGTGCAATGTGCCAAATTGACTCTCGAAAGAGCGTTTCGTGTTTTGGCCTCCATTTCACCTAGATTTCGACCCTATCATTTTAGGAGCATTATTTTATGATTTTTCAGCGTATTTTAATCATGACTATACGTCGTTTCAGTGTCGGTTCAAGTTGGCTCGGAGTCATGATTAAATGCGAAGTCATTAGGCGTCATAGTCGCATCTTTTGAACGTAAATTGCATAGTTGGTCAAGTTTAAGCTATTGCATATTTTTCATGGCACAGTTAGGTTGCAGCGAGCCTGGGAACGATCCAATCCAATCCAGTTGGTAAAATTACAGGATTTTTCATTACGTCAGTTAATTATGTTACGTGCATGAAAACAGAAAATGATTATTTTTGAGATTTATGCGATATGGCTTGTGGTTCATTCACTATGTGGGAGTGTTATTTTATACGGTCGCCAGTGACCGATCAGTTCAGTATGGTACCACCCGGTCGCCAGTGACCGGCCAGCTCAGATCAGTTTCAGCCTCCCCGGTAGCCAGTTACCGATCAGTTCAGCTTAGTGCAGTGGCCACAGGCGTAAAACATAATCTCAACAGAAAATTTTATCAGTTATTTCAGTACAGGCTCCAAGGAGCAAATATTTTTACAGTGATTTCCAGTTCAGTTATGCACGTATTATAATTGCTCAGTACAGATTATTTTCAGTATGCCTCAGGACAGGATATTTTATCACATGCATATTTTAAATTCAGATTTTTACTCGTTACCTGTGATTTATGCATGCTGAGTCTTTAGGCTCACTAGACTTGATTGTTGTAGGTACTGATGAGGCCAGGGCCGAGGGCGGGGACCAGTGAGCCAGCTTGGGTCGGCAGTAGTGGCACCCGAGGACCTCAGTGCAGCAGTTGTTATGTTTTTCCGCAAACAATTTTATCAGTTGTTGGATATTTTTAAATTGTGTTTTTTGGCAAACTTTGATTTTCTTCCGCTGCAATATTTTGAAATATTGAACTTGATTCACCAGTGATTTTATGAATGAGGCCATTTAAGTTCTTTTAAAAAGAAAATTTTTAATTTTCCGCAAATTTTCAAGCAAGTAGTTCGAGGGCCTTCACAGTTGGTATCAGAGCGGTGGTTCTGTATAGGGTTTCACTACTACTGACCGCGAGAAGCTCACGAAGCCACGCCTTTGGTCTGTAAGTTTTTTTTTCAGTTCAGCATTTTGTTCAGCATTTCAGTTATAGCATGAATTATTTTGTCAGCATGCTTCCAGATTTTCAGTATTTCAGAGTTCATTTAAAATAAATTATGGAATTATGAATGTTAGTTACGTATGGGTTATGTTGGAACAGTATGCCCCCTAGACGCATTTTAGAGCGCAACAGAGAGGTGGAGCCTCGCCGAGAGGACAGAGAGGAGCATAGACCGGAGGGAGACCTACCACCTCCTCCACCGCCCCCACCGGACATGAGTGCCCAGATGTTAGCTGGGATGGCACAGTTCTTCGCACAGTTTGCGGGGGGCAATGCCGCAGCCAGGCCGACAGGGCCCGAGGCAGTGTATGAGCGATTCATGAAGATGCGCCCGAAGGAATTCTCTGGGACATCTGACCCCATGGTTGCCGAGGGATGGATCAAATCCCTCGAGGTTATCTTCGATTTTATGGAGCTGGGAGATGCAGACCGAGTCCGATGTGCCACCTACTTGTTCACTGGAGACGCCCGCTTATGGTGGGAAGGAGCTTCGGTAGCCCTGACCTTGGCTACACTTTCTTGGACCCGCTTTACGGAGGTTTTCTACTCCAAGTATTTTGCTGAGGAGGTTCGCACCAGGCTGACCACCGAGTTCATGAGCCTGAGACAGGGGGATATGTCGGTTACGGAGTTTATCCGTAAGTTCGAGAGGGGCTGTCACTTTGTGCCCCTGATAGCGAATGATGCCAAAGCCAAGCTGATGCACTTCCTGGTGGGTTTACGGCCGATCTTGCGCCGGGATGTTAGGGTATCTGACCCTGCTACTTATGAGATTGCCGTCTCCAAGGCCTTAGCCGCAGAGCAGGATCTGCGGGATATCGAGAGGGATCGCCAGGGCAAGCGCCCGGTCCAGGCACCGCACCACCCTCCTCCTCATCAGCATCAGCAGCAGAATAAGAGGCCTTTTCATGGACCGCCCAGGAACCGAGGCCAGCAGCAGCAGGAGCAGCAGCGGGGACGCCCAGCCCCGAGGAATCAGGAGCACCCAGTCTGTCCCAGGTGCTCACGTCGCCATCCTGGAGCATGTATGGCTGGCTCAGGAAAGTGTTTTAAGTGTGGCAGTCCAGACCACATGTTGCTGCAGTGCCCTCAGAGGAATCTGCCTACCCAAGGCAGAGTTTTTGCTCTCCATGCCGCGGAAGCCAACCCGGAGACTATGTTGTTGACAGGTACCTTTAAACTTTAAGTTATTATTTGAATTTCCGCGTTTTGGGAATCGGGATTTAGATTTTGAACTTAGAACTGTTATAGGATTGCATGCTCTACTCAGATTTATTTCGGGGAAATTAAGCTAGAGGAACCTAGACCTTTGCATGTCTATAAGTTTAGATCTTGTAGTGGGATTCAACTTAGAGCTCCGCTCTTTCAGGGAGAATTTTTATATCTGGTTCCGCTACCAAGGCCTTGATAGATTCAGGGGCCACTCACTCATTTATTTCGGAGGTCTTTGCAAACTTTCTCAAGATCCAGACCATTGGGCTAGATACAGCCTTTTCAGTAGTGTTGCCGTCAGGCGAGGAGATGGCAGCGACCAATGTTATCCGAGATATAGACCTTGAGCTGCACGGTAATCTTGTTTATGCGGATTTGATCGTGTTACCGATGCCGGAATTTGACATCATCCTAGGGATGGACTGGCTATTGAGGAACAGAGTGTTGATAGACTTCCAGCGGAGATCCGTTCTTGTCCGACCGCCTGGAATGGAGCAGTTCTTATTTGAGCCGGACAGGTACTTTCCTTTACCGCGCATTATTCCTTATGTTCAGGCTAGGAAGCTCATGCATAGAGGGTGTCGGGCATTTCTAGCAACCCTTTTATCTGTCCCCGAGGAACCCAGCCTGTCAGCCCTAGATGTTCCGATTGTTAGAGATTTCTTAGACGTTTTTCCCGAAGACGTCTCTGGTATGCCACCAGAGAGAGAGGTCGAGTTTTCCATTGAGCTTATGCCAGGTACGACTCCGATATCCAAAGCGCCATACCGACTAGCACCGACAGAGATGGCAGAGCTTAAGAAGCAGATCCAAGAACTTCTCGACAAGGAGTTCATTCGCCCGAGCTTTTCTCCTTGGGGCGCGCCAGTCTTATTCGTGAAAAAGAAGGATGGCTCGATGAGGCTTTGCATTGACTACCGGGAGTTGAACAGGGTTACAGTGAAGAATAAATACCCACTGCCGAGGATTGAGGATCTGTTTGACCAGTTGCAGGGAGCTTCGATTTTCTCCAAGATAGATCTGCGTTCCGGTTATCACCAGTTGAGGGTGAGAGATGCTGATGTCTCGAAGACAGCTTTCAGGACTCGTTATGGCCACTACGAGTTCCTTGTGATGCCGTTCGGTCTGACGAATGCGCCAGCGATCTTCATGGATCTCATGAATCGCGTATTTCAGCCGTACCTCGACCAGTTTGTGATAGTGTTCATAGATGACATTCTCGTCTACTCCAAGAATCGGGAGGAGCACAGCAGGCATCTGACCACAGTGTTGCAGACATTGCAGAAACATAAACTATTCGCAAAGTTCAGTAAGTGCGAATTCTGGTTAGAGAAGGTGGCGTTCTTGGGCCACATTGTTTCTAGCAGTGGCATTGAGGTAGACCCCGCGAAAGTTGTAGCAGTCAGAGATTGCGTTGTGCCTCAGAATGCATCAGAGATCCGCAGTTTTCTTGGGCTAGCAGGATATTACAGGAAATTCATCCAGGGATTTTCCTCTATCGCCGTTCCACTCACAGCACTGACAAAGAAAAATGTGAAGTTTGTGTGGAGCGAGGAGTGTCAGAAGAGTTTCGATACTTTGAAGCAAGCTCTTATCTCAGCACCCGTTTTGGCTGTACCGTCAGGATCTGGTGAGTTTGTCCTTTATACCGATGCTTCGAAGCTTGGTTTAGGTGCAGTTTTGATGCAGCATGGTAGAGTGATAGCGTATGCTTCTCGACAGCTGAAAATCCACGAGAAGAATTACCCTACCCATGATCTGGAGTTAGCGGCCGTAGTTTTTGCTTTGAAGATTTGGAGGCACTATCTGTATGGGGAGAAGTGTCAGATCTTTACCGACCATAAGAGCCTCAAGTATTTCTTTACGCAGAAGGAGCTGAACATGCGTCAGAGACGTTGGTTGGAGCTTGTGAAAGACTACGATTGTGACATTAGCTACCACCCGGGTAAAGCTAATGTAGTTGCGGATGCTTTGAGCAGGAAAGTCGCAGTGATGGCTCATTTGACGATTCAGAAACCTCTTCAGATCGAGATGCAGAGGTTTGATCTTGAGACTTACCCTCGAGGTAGAGTTCCTCGCTTATCTACCTTGACTATCCAGTCCTCTCTTATTGACCGTATTCGCAGCGGTCAGGCAGCAGATGAGCAGTTGGCACAGTGGAAGAAGAGAGATGAAGCTAAGGGCAGTGTTTTGTATTCAGTCAGCGACGGTATTGTGAGATACCGAGATAGGATATGGGTTCCCAGCAGTGATTCTATCCGAGCAGACATCTTATCGGAGGCCCATACGTCCCCGTACTCTATTCACCCTGGGAGTACGAAGATGTACAAAGATCTGCAGCTATTGTATTGGTGGCCAGGAATGAAGAAGGACATCAGGCGTTTTGTATCCGAGTGCCTGACTTGCCAGTTAGTGAAGGCCGAGCATCAGAGACCAGCAGGTTTGCTCAAGCCTCTTCCTATTCCCGAGTGGAAGTGGGAGAACATTACCATGGACTTTGTGACCGGATTGCCGAGGTCAGCCAGAGGATCGAATGCTATCTGGGTGATTGTAGATCGTCTTACCAAATCAGCGCACTTCTTGCCTATTAAGACGACTTTCACCATGGTTCAGTATGCAGAGCTGTATATCCGAGAGATAGTCCGACTCCACGGTATTCCAGTTTCTATCGTATCCGACAGAGATCCCAGATTCACTTCCTCGTTTTGGAAGAGTTTGCATTCGACTATGGGTACGAAGTTGCTGTTTAGCACAGCTTTCCATCCGCAGACAGATGGACAGTCGGAGCGAGTTATTCAGATCTTAGAGGATCTTCTCCGTGCTTGCGTCATTGATTTCTCTGGGAGTTGGGAGTCGAACTTACCATTGGTAGAGTTCACCTATAACAACAGTTTCCAGTCGTCCATAGGTATGGCTCCGTATGAAGCGCTGTATGGTCGCAAGTGTAGATCTCCTGTTCATTGGGATGAAGTAGGAGAGAGAGCAGAGTTGGGTCCAGAGATTGTTCAGCAGGCAGCTGGTGTAGTAGTCAAGATCCGTGATAGGATGAGGACTGCTCAGAGCCGACAGAAGAGTTATGCCGATCAGCGGAGGAGAGAGTTAGAGTTTGCAGTGGGCGCTCATGTCTTCGTGAAAGTGGCACCGATGAAGGGTGTCATGAGATTTGGCAAGAAAGGGAAGCTCAGTCCGAGATTCATTGGACCGTTTGAGATCCTCGACAGAGTTGGGACGCTAGCGTATCGTGTGGCTCTTCCGCCAAATCTGGCCGGAGTACACAATGTCTTTCACGTCTCCATGCTGAGGAAGTATATGGCAAATCCTTCGCATGTGCTGAATTTCGAGCCGTTGCAGCTTACTCCGAACTTATCTTATGAGGAGAGACCCGTGCAGATCCTAGACAGACAGGAGAAGAAACTTCGGAACAAGTTGGTTAAGCGAGTCAAAGTCAAATGGCTCAACCATTCAGAGGAGGAAGCTACGTGGGAGTCTGAGCCGGAGATGAGAAGTCGATACCCTGAGTTATTCGGTGAGTTCTAATTTCGAGGACGAAATTTATTTAAGGGGGGAAGGATTGTAGAACCCGTAAATCAGTAGACGTATAAGCCATGCATAATTCTAGATTTTTTTAAATTTAATTGACTTCATTGCATGATTATTTTAAATGCATTTATTTGAAGTTAATTATTCATTATTTCAGTTCAGTAGTTTGATTTTTAGCATTTCAGTTATTTCAGTGAGGCCGGACTGGAGTTGGAGTTTTGAGATAGAATTTAAGATTTGAGAAATATTTCCAGAAGTTAATTTAGCTAGCAAGTAAGTTCATTTAAGTTAAAAAAGAAGTTTAAGGAATTATTTAAGTTAGTTGAGGATTTTAATTTAATTATTGGAGGTGATTAAGAAATGAGCTCATTTAAGTTACTTAATTAAGGGGTTAGCTCACTAAATTATTTAAAGGATTAGTAAGGCTTTCAAGGATTATTAGTTGACTAGATAATCAACATTTCCCTTTATTTTATCATGCATTTTTCGGCCACCCTTAGTGCTAGAAGATTCATTTTCCAACTCACCAACTTTGACCAATTCTTTGCATGTAATTAGTAGGATAATTCTAGGATTTTTGGGAGCACAATTTAATTAAATAAATGGACATATCCTAGACTAGAATCAAGCCAATATTCGGCCACCTTATCCCCAAGAAGACTTGATATCAAACAACAATTCAAATTCAAAAGGAGGGTGGACTTAGTCTTGATTCATTCCTTATATCTTGCACCCTTTCTCCTCACCTTCCTAACCATTTTTCCCCCTCTCTTTTCTTTCGAAATCTGAGTGAAATTTTAAGCTGAGAACCGTGGGAATCCAGTAGGAAAATAAGGGAGAGAAATCGAGTTCAAGAAAGGTAGACAAGAAGCGCTCCACCTCCTCCGTGCCGAGTCGTCGTTGTTTCGTTCGTTTTCTTTCAAAACGAAACCAGGCATGTCTAGATTTCTTTTAAACCTCAATCAAGTCATATTATCATTTATTTTTCAGTACATGATCATGTTTTAGCAAGCAAAAACCGAGATACATGTCAAAATATTTTGGGAACACACATGCAGAATTTCGGCCCTTTCATGACAAGCTTCACGTTTTTCTGAGTTTTGTGGTTTCAGGTGATTGGTTCGATTCCAGGCTCCCAAGGCGGCTTGTATACATGTAGTAGGATGCATTAGGACCATGTTGGTCCATTCAAACCATCCCCATGCTTGCTGGAAATTCAGAATGACAGCAAGTCCCTTAGGTGCAGAAAAATGTGGTTCGAAAATTCAGTTTCTTGTCAAGGGGTTGGATCTGATCTTGGCTGCCCCAAGGGCCTATAGCCATGGTTGGATCACTTCCCTAGCATGTCTAAGACGTGACTAAGTTGCCCTTTTGGTGGCTTGGTCCATGGTTCATCGGTTTTTAATCAAAACGTCAGAACAGCCCCTTTCCCCATTCGGCCCTTCCATTTTTCAGCATATGGTTCGTTTCTTTTGTGGCTTGGTGTGGATCTTGGTTGGCCTATGGCCCTTAGCCACGGTTCATATCATGCTCCTAGATGTCTAGATCGTGCCATGGTCAATCAAATGGCCACTGGAACGACGCAAGACATCGATCATAGCATAAACACTACACACGCATGCACGTTGCTCTCGGTTGGACCCTTCGGTTAAGATTTGGTGTGATGCGGATTGTGGCTGGCCTAGGGCCCTTAGCCATGGTTCAAATCATTCCTTGGGACATTGGTAAGAGTCTCTGGTCGGTGGTTCACGCCCCTAATGGCCTTTAGTCTCGAAACCAACGCAAGTCTTGTAGTTGCGCAGCTGCTGGAAATTACAGCAAGTTGCTGTGTCGGTTCAGAGGCTCGTTCGAGTTCTTGGTTGGCTTTTAGCCCATGGCCTTGGACTGGACAGTGCCTCATTGAGTTGGGAAGGTCATGTTTTCAACCGTTCGTGATTCGGATCATTTTTGAGGTCGTACGAGAATTTACGGTGCAATGTGCCAAATTGACTCACGAAAGAGCGTTTCGTGTTTTGGCCTCCATTTCACCTAGATTTCGACCCTATCATTTTAGGAGCATTATTTTATGATTTTTCAGCGTATTTTAATCATGACTATACGTCGTTTCAGTGTCGGTTCAAGTTGGCTCGGAGTCATGATTAAATGCGAAGTCATTAGGCGTCATAGTCGCATCTTTTGAACGTAAATTGCATAGTTGGTCAAGTTTAAGCTATTGCATATTTTTCATGGCACAGTTAGGTTGCAGCGAGCCTGGGAACGATCCAATCCAATCCAGTTGGTAAAATTACAGGATTTTTCATTACGTCAGTTAATTATGTTACGTGCATGAAAACAGAAAATGATTATTTTTGAGATTTATGCGATATGGCTTGTGGTTCATTCACTATGTGGGAGTGTTATTTTATACGGTCGCCAGTGACCGATCAGTTCAGTATGGTACCACCCGGTCGCCAGTGACCGGCCAGCTCAGATCAGTTTCAGCCTCCCCGGTAGCCAGTTACCGATCAGTTCAGCTTAGTGCAGTGGCCACAGGCGTAAAACATAATCTCAACAGAAAATTTTATCAGTTATTTCAGTACAGGCTCCAAGGAGCAAATATTTTTACAGTGATTTCCAGTTCAGTTATGCACGTATTATAATTGCTCAGTACAGATTATTTTCAGTATGCCTTAGGACAGGATATTTTATCACATGCATATTTTAAATTCAGATTTTTACTCGTTACCTGTGATTTATGCATGCTGAGTCTTTAGGCTCACTAGACTTGATTGTTGTAGGTACTGATGAGGCCAGGGCCGAGGGCGGGGACCAGTGAGCCAGCTTGGGTCGGCAGTAGTGGCACCCGAGGACCTCAGTGCAGCAGTTGTTATGTTTTTCCGCAAACAATTTTATCAGTTGTTGGATATTTTTAAATTGTGATTTTTGGCAAACTTTGATTTTCTTCCGCTGCAATATTTTGAAATATTGAACTTGATTCACCAGTGATTTTATGAATGAGGCCATTTAAGTTCTTTTAAAAAGAAAATTTTTAATTTTCCGCAAATTTTCAAGCAAGTAGTTCGAGGGCCTTCACAATTACGGTGATATCTGAGATTGAATTTGATAACAGCTGATGATATTGATTGGGTATGAGCTGTTGATTGGTATATACGGATGTTGTATAGCCAATATTTGCAATTAATTTTATCAGAATGGTTTGGTAGTGTAAGGCTTGAGATTTATTAGTCTTCATTGATGTGATATTCGAAAGATATGATTATGCATGACATGTAATGAGAGGCGCTAAATGAAAAGATGAAGTGTTGCTTGAAGAAAGAGACCGCACCCGCGCCCCTTTTGATACCGCACCCGCGGTGCATGGACAGAAAGTTGGCCGATTTTACAGTAGGGTCACCGCACCCGCGGTCTAGAAGGAGTGCACCCGCGGTTAATGTCCAGTAGGGTAGGAAATTTGGTACGAAGCAACACCGCACCCGCGGTACTCGAGACACCGCACCCGCGGTCGTTAAATTTTGAAAAATGAAAATTGGTGCAGTGAGCACAGCGCACCCGCGGTCATGAAGAAGCGCACCCGCGGTGCTTGGTGCGAGAAATCCACCTTTGAATTTTATGTTGACACATGGCCTGAGGTATATATAAGTTGAGCATGACTCACTTCTTCTCTATTCCAGCAGACAAGCAACGATAGAGAGAGTTTCTTCAAGCCTTTCCCTCCATCTTTATCATTTGGTTGTGTAAGAATTACTCATCCAAAAGTTAATCCAAGCTTAGATTCTTCTTCCTCACTTTAAAGGCTACAAGAGGATGTAAGTTGAGTTATGTTTCAGCATGATTTAGATTCCATGTGTTGAAAAATTATGATATGATGGTTATTATGTATTCTTGACATGTTGGACATAGTATATTTGCAACCGAAAAGAAGAACGGACACTGTATGCTATTGTTATGAAATTCCATCTTGTATGAGTTGAGATAAAGCAGATTTTGGGAGATTATGATTGTTGTTATTGATGTTATGGCTTGTGGATAATATGTTGATTGCTATTGGATGACCGGTATCGAGAAACTATGCCGTTATACCGTCGAATTGTATCAAGATTTGATATTGAACCGTACTAGTATTAGTTTGAGTTGTGATTTGATATTGTGCATCTCAACATTGTCATTTCAGATTTGGATTGACAGGTTCGATATCCCTACTTCGAGACTTCGAATTATTCCAACGACAAAAAAGGTATAATTCATGTGAATTCGGGAGATACGACTCGAATCAGACTTGGTTGGAGTTTCCCTAAATCACATACTAGATTTGTTATTTATCTTTGATTATTATCATGTCTTGTTTATAGATTTATATTCAAGCATTGAGATATGAGAGTCATTAGCAGACTTGCTAAACTAGACGTTCGCTGGTATCGACGCTTCGGATCAGATTCAATCCGATTGTAGACATTCGATACAGACAGGGCCGAAGTCTAGGAATAAGACGTACAGTTATCCCGATTGGGAGGGTAGGTGACAGACAGTGACGTCTTATTCACACCGGGATCCCTAGAGTAGAGTCGAGTCAAGTCAAGACATGATTTGATTTAAATTGCATGTTTACATAGATTGGTTTCATAGACTATGAAGCCCATTATTATTGCTTTGGTTCATGATTTATGATTATGTATCAGCATGTATACCTGTTTTATACTGGAATTTGTTCTCACCGGAGTTTCCGGCTGTTGTTATGTCTGTATGTGTGCATAACAACAGGTGGGGCAGGATTAGGGTCGCGACAGAGATGAGAGGTGGACATAGCGTGGTGATCACGGGCGTAGCAGATGAACTAGTAGTTGTACTTTTGATATGTACTGTATTTAATTACTGGTTTGTAGAATATGAATAAAAAGAGGCATGTATATTATGTTTGTTGTAAGGAAATAAATATAGAATTATATTATGCTTGAGTTGTAAACATTTGATTTAATGTTCAGAGCAAAATTTTGACCCGTACTTTTGAACAAGGATCCGATTAATCCCGAAAAGAATTGAGTTAGAGCCCGGGTCCCCACAACAGGTGGTATCAGAGCAGTAGGTTCTGTAGACTGAGATAGAATAGAATGAGCGGGGTAGATCGAGTCTTCTTCCTTGCTTTTGATGTGCTAGCATGATTTATTGCTTTTCCTATTATATGTTGTATTGTATCTGAGTTGATTTACAACATATAATTGTCAAAACTGAATCAGAACCGATTCTGGATCAGAGGTTTATGATCAGAGGAGGGCAGAGACAGATTGTATAGACTGTGTACTAATCTGTTTGATAATCAGATATGCCGCGTAGAAGAATACCACAACCAGCTGCAGGTCAAGTGCCGGAACAGGGTAGTACGTCAGGTACTCAGATGGACGTTATTGCGACACCGATGGAGACTTTGTTGAAGAGGTTTCAATCATTCCATCCACCTACCTTGAAGGGCACAGAAAATGCAGTGGATTGTGAGAGCTGGCTAGACGATATAAAGATGTTATTTGAATCACTTGCCTATACAGATGAACGTAGGGTGAAGAGTATTGGGCATCAATTGCAAGAAGTAGCCAAGAGTTGGTGGCTAACGGCGAAACGAGCCTTAGAACATCGAGGTATTGATATTACTTGGAAAGTATTTAAAAATGAATTTTATCAACGTTTCTTTCCAGTGTCGTATCGAAAAGACAAAGGGGCCGAATTTGCCAACTTGAGACAGGGGCAGTGGAACATAGAAGAGTATGTTGCCAAGTTTTATTCTTTGCTCCGATTTGCGCCACACGTGGCAGGAAATGACGATGCGGTCGCAAACCAGTTCATCAATGGGTTGAACCCGGATATTTTTACTTTGGTGAACACGGGACGACCTAACACTTTTTCTGATGCACTGAACCGAGCAAAAGGAGCAGAGGCTGGCTTGATCAGGCGGCGAGGAGCTTCTTATAGTGCTCAGAGTCAGAGACCGCCGCAGCCTACCACCCAGTTTCCACCACCTCCTCCTCGATTTGATAGTGGAAGCAGTAGTAGTGGCAAGAAGGATTTTCCGAAAGCAAAGGGCAGACAGTTTAAGAAGTCAGGGAGCAGTTCGTTGAGCTCCAGTGGGTCAAGACAGAGAGGTCCTAGCCAGAGTACAGATGTGACAGGTGTGTATTGCACTACTTGTGGAGGCCGACATGCCACAGAGCAGTGTCAGGGAGTGATGGGCAGATGCAACATATGTAGGCAACAGGGACATTTCGCCAGAGTTTGTCCCCAGAGAGGTGCCCAGAGATTTCAGAGTGCAGGGACATCAGCCTCAGTGACTCAGCCTGAGAGGCAAGCTTCGTCTGTCCATTCCTTTCAGCCCACGCCTACACAGTCTCAACCTAGAGCCAGAGGTTGCCAGACAGTGAGCCAACCTCACAGACAACAAGCTCAGGTGTTTGCATTGACGGAAGAGCAAGCCCAAGATGCACCAGACGATGTGATTGCAGGTAACTGTTTTCTTTGCGGTTATCCTGCATATGTATTGATAGATACATGTGCATCACATACCTTCATATCAGAACGTTTTGCATTGACACATACATTGCCTGTCGTGTCATTGTCTACTGTAGTGTCTATTTCTTCTCCGTTGGGAAGTGGTCTGATATCTGTGACTTCAATTAGACATTGCTTACTACAGTTTGAAGGGCATGAGATCGATTTAGAATGTGTTGTACTTGGTTTATCTGATTTTGATTGTATTGTCGGGATTGACATGTTGACTAAGTACAGAGCCACTGTAGACTGTTTTCACAAGATTGTCAGATTCAGACCTGAAATGACAGAAGAGTGGAAATTCTACGGTAAGGGTTCCAGATCTCGGATTCCCTTAGTGTCTGCTTTGACTATGAGTAGATTGCTGCAGAAAGGAGCAGAGGGGTTCCTTATTAATTCTGTAGATCTACAGAAATCAAGCCCGGCAGATATGCCAGTAGTACGGGAGTTTGCAGATGTATTTCCTGACGAGATCCCAGGGTTACCTCCAGTCCGAAAGGTAGATTTCAGTATTGATCTTATTCCAGGTACCGTTCCTATTTTGAAAGCCCTATATAGGATGGCGCCAATAGAATTGAAAGAATTGAAAGCACAACTAGAAGATCTTCTAGCCAAGGGATATATCAGACCCTAGTGTGTCTCCTTGGGGCGCACATGTGCTATTTGTGCGAAAGAAAGACGGTTCTATGAGATTGTGTATAGATTACAGGCAACTGAACAAGGCGACGATAAAGAACAAATATCCTTTGCCTCGTATAGACGACTTATTTGATCAGTTGCAGGGATCATCCATCTATTCCAAGATCGATCTGAGATCTGGATATCACCAGCTGCGAGTACGAGATATTGATATACCAAAGACAGCATTCTGAACCAAGTATGGACATTACGAATTTATTGTCATGCCTTTTGGTTTAACGAATGCTCCAGCGGTGTTCATGGGGTTGATGAACCGTGTCTTTCAGAGATATTTAGATGAGTTTGTGATTGTTTTTATTGATGATATTTTGGTATATTCCAAGAATATGACTGAGCATACCAATCATTTGAAAATTGTGTTGCAAACATTAAGAAATGAAAGATTGTATGCTAAACTGTCAAAATGTGAGTTTTGGCTGAGACAGGTTGTTATCTTGGGTCATATCATATCTAGAGATGGTATTTCTGTGGATCCGAGTAAAGTGGAAGCTGTGATCGGTTGGCCTAGACCGACTTCGGTGCCTGAGATACGCAGTTTCATGGGTCTAGCAGGGTATTATAGGCGATTCATCAAAGATTTCTCCAGTATTGCAAAGACGATTACTCAGTTAACACAGAAAAATGCGCCGGTTGTGTGGTCTGAAGATTGTGAATCCAGTTTCTTAGAATTGAAGAAGAGACTGACCAGTGCACCTGTCTTGATGATTCCTTCGGGTACTGGCGATTTCGTTGTATATTGTGATGCTACTCATAGAGGGCTGGGATGTGTCCTTATGCAGTGGGGTCATGTGATCGCATATGTCTCTAGACAGCTGAAGCCACACGAGATTCGATATCCCATTCATGATCTTTAATTGGCGGCTATCGTATTTGCATTAAAGATTTGGCGTCATTATCTTTATGGTGAGAAATTTCAGATTTACTCTGACCATAAAAGCCTGAAGTATCTGTTTTCTCAGTCAGAGTTGAACATGAGGCAGCGTAGATGGCTTGATCTACTGAAAGATTTTGATTGCGAGATCAAGTACTATCCAGGAAAGTCAAATGCAGCAGCAGATGCCTTGAGTCGAAAGGTTTGTGCCCTATCCTTATCGACGATAGGTGTTTCGAATTTAGTTGAAGATTGTTGTTTGTCTGGTTTAGCATTTGACACAGATAGTAGACCATTCAGACTTGCCACGATTCAAGTTGAGCCAGATTTGATTATGAAAATCAAAGAAGCTCAAAGAACAGATCATAATATACAGCAGTCAATTCAGATGGTCAGATCAGGACATCAGTCTTAATATCAGGTACATGATTTTGTCCTGTATGTGAATAACCGTATTGTAGTGCCAGATGTTTCAGAGTTGAAACAACAGATTATGTCAGAAGCGCACAGTAGTCGGTTTAGTATTCATCCTGGAGGCCGTAAAATGTACAACGACTTGAAGACACAATTCTGGTGGAAACAGATGAAGTCAGATATTGCAGAATGTGTGTCTAAGTGTTTGAATTGCCAACAGGTAAAGGCCGAGAGAAAGAAGCCCGGAGGTTTACTTCAGAGTTTATCTATTCCTGAGTGGAAATGGGATCACATTTCCATGGATTTCGTGACGAAGTTACCTCGATCATCCTGGGGCTGTGATGCAATTTGGGTCATTATTGACAGATTAACCAAATCAGCGTGTTTTATTCCATACAGAATGACACATCGACACGATCAGATGGTAGAGATATGTGTCCGAGAGGTAGTCAGATTACATGGTGTGCCGAAGTCTATCGTATCAGACCGTGATCCACGATTCACTTCTCACTTTTGGCACAGTCTGCAGCAGGCTTTAGGTACGACATTGCACCTGAGCACTGCTTATCATCCCCAGATAGACGGACAATCAGAGCGGACTATCCGGACTTTAGAGGACATGTTGAGAGCTGTAGTGCTAGACTTTGGCACTAGTTGGCAAGATTCACTACCGTTGTGTGAATTCTCGTACAACAACAGCTATCAAACGAGCTTAGAGATGGCACCGTTTGAGGCGTTATATGGCAAGAAGTGCATATCTCCTCTATATTGGGATGATATATCTGAGGTACCAGAACTTGGGCCTGATATGATTCGTGAGATGACCAAGAAAGTAAAGATAATTCAGAAGAAGATGAAGACGGCACAGGATAGGCAAGCCAAGTATGCCAATATCAGACGTAGACCGCTAGTATTTGAACAAGGAGACAGAGTGTTTTTGAAGATTTCTCCTTTCAGAGGCGTTGTCAGATTTGGCAAACGCGGGAAGTTGTCTCCTAGATACATCGGTCCATACGAGATTCTTGAGAAGATTGGCGATCGAGCATATCGACTGGCCCTTCCTCCTTCTCTATCCGGGATACATGACGTTTTTCATGTATCGATGCTGCGTAGATACATGCCAGATTATTCTCATGTCATTCGGCCTGACGAAGCTGAGCTGGATCAAACGTTGAGTTATACTGAACAACCGATACAGATTCTTGATCGGAAAGAGAAACAACTCAGAACAAAGACTATTCCACTAGTGAAAGTCCAGTGGAATCGTCATGGCACTGAAGAAGCGACTTGGGAGACAGAAACAGATATGAGACAGAAATATCCCGAGTTGTTTACATGATGTAAATATTTATTCAGCTTTTGATTATATTGTTTTCAATTATGATATGATTGATGACCTGCGATTTCGAGGACGAAATCATTTTTTATAGGGGGAGAAATGTAAGGCTTGAGATTTATTAGTCTTCATTGATGTGATATTCGGAAGATATGAGTATGCATGACATGTAATGAGAGGCGCTAAATGAAAAGATGAAGTGTTGCTTGAAGAAAGAGACCGCACCCGCGCCCCTTTTGATACCGCACCCACGGTGCATGGACAGAAAGTTGGCCGATTTTACAGTAGGATCACCGCACCCGCGGTCTAGAAGGAGTGCACCCACGGTTAATGTCCAATAGGGTGGGAAATTTGGTACGAAGCAACACCGCACCCGCGGGCGTTAAATTTTGAAAAATGAAAAGTGGTGCAGTGAGCACAGCGCACCCGCGGTCATGAAGAAGCGCACCCGCGGTGCTTGGTGCGAGAAATCCACCTTTGAATTTTATGTTGACACATGGCCTGAGGTATATATAAGTTGAGCATGACTCACTTCTTCTCCATTCCAGCAGACCAGCAACGATAGAGAGAGTTCTTCAAGCCTTTCCCTCCATCTTTATCATTTGGTTGTGTAAGAATTACTCATCCAAAAGTTAATCCAAGCTTAGATTCTTCTTCCTCACTTTAAAGGCTACAAGAGGATGTAAGTTGAGTTATGTTTCAGCATGATTTAGATTCCATGTGTTGAAAAATTATGATATGATGGTTATTATGTATTCTTGACATGTTGGACATAGTATATTTGCAACCGGATCGAAGAACGGACACTGTATGCTATTGTTATGAAATTCCATCTTGTATGAGTTGAGATAAAGCAGATTTTGGGAGATTATGATTGTTGTTATTGATGTTATGGCTTGTGGATAATATGTTGATTGCTATTGGATGACTGGTATCGAGAAACAATGCCGTTATACCGTCGAATTGTATCAAGATTTGATATTGAACCGTACTAGTATTAGTTTGAGTTGTGATTGGATATTGTGCATCTCAACATTGTCATTTCAGATTTGGATTGACAGGTTCGATATCCCTACTTCGAGACTTCAAATTATTCCAACGACAAGAAAGGTATAATTCATGTGAATTCGGGAGATACGACTCGAATCAGACTTGGTTGGAGTTTCCCTAAATCACATACTACATTTGTTATTTATCTTTGATTATTATCATGTCTTGTTTATAGATTTATATTCAAGCGTTGAGATATGAGAGTCATTAGCAGACTTGCTAACTAGACGTTCGGTGGTATCGTCGCTTCGGATCAGATTCAATCCGATTGTAGACATTCGATACAGACAGCGCCGAAGTCTAGGAATAAGACGTACAGTTACCACGATTGGGAGGGTAGGTGAAAGACAGTGACGTCTTATTCACACCGGGATCCCTAGAGTAGAGTCGAGTCGAGTGAAGACATGAATTGATTTAAATTGCATGTTTACATAGATTGGTTTCATAGACTATGAAGCCCATTATTATTGCTTTGATTCATGATTTATGATTATGTATCAGCATGTATACATGTTTTATACTGGGATTTGTTCTCACCATAGTTTCTGACTGTTGTTATGTCTGTATGTGTGCATAACAACAGGTGGGGCAGGATCAGGGTCGCGACAGAGATGAGAGATGGACATAGCGTGGTGATCACGGGCGTAGCAGATGAACTAGTAGTTGTACTTTTGATATGTACTGTATTTAATTACTGGTTTGTAGAATATGAATAAAAAGAGGCATGTATATTATGTTTGTAATAAGGAAATGAATATAGAATTATATTATGCTTGAGTTGTAAACATTTGATTTAATGTTTAGAGCAAAATTTTGACCCGTACTTTTGAACTAGGATCCGATTAATCCCGAAAAGAATTGAGTTAGAGCCCGGGTCCCCACAGGTAGAATGAGTTTGCTGAAGTAACCTCTAGTATACATTTCTTCCTTATCTGATTTGATTGCCTGTGATTTCGAGGACGAAATCATATCTTAGAGGGGGAGAAATGTAAGTCCCGAGATTTTAATTAATGTAATCCGAGATTAATCTGAAATGATTTATTTATTAATTGAGATGATTATAGATGAAACGGATCAGACCGGAAGAGCGGAAAGAAGATTTGACATTTTGTGCAAGAAGAGTTCGGCGCATATGCACGACGTGTATGGGCGCACATGCGCAAGGAAGACAGAACCATGCACGCACATGCGCGGAACGTCCAGAGAGTTCGGCGCACATGCGCGGCGGAATGCGCGCACATGCGCGGAACGTCCAGAGAGTTCGGCGCACATGCGCGGCGGAAGGCGCGCATGTGCGCGAGGCATGCAGATTGAGGAGTCGCCACGTTTCTTTGGCATGCAACATATGATATATATATATATATATATATATATATATATATATATATATATATATATATATATATATATATATAACAAACGTTAATTCTCAGAAGAAATTGAGGGAGAAGCTCGAGGAAAGGAAAAAAAGGTTCCAAATCGTAGAATTGCGATTTTTACGAGATCCGCCCGTCTGATTTTGAATCCGACTTCAGTACTGAGTTCCTATCAACGCAGGCTACAACTGGACGTACGTTTTGTTACGTTTTGACATGTTCTGAAATTATGATGTTGTCAGAATTGAATAGGAATCATATACGGTGTTTCTGATATAGTGGATATCGTATAATTGAAGTCAGATTAAAGAACCGACTGGTTATGTAATTGTTATGATTTTTGGAATTGATTAATTGAGATTTGATATCAGATTTGTATTGTTATTGAAATTATGAGTTGCACCGATGTTGATTATGAGTTATGGTATTATATCTGCGGTGTTGAAATTGACGGGGTTATCGGGACTGTATTGTTATACCGTCGAAACATCAGTTGATTGATATTGATCAGATTCGGTATTGATTTAGATGGTATTGTGATATCATATGTCGATTGGCATTGATCCGATTATGTTTTGATTTGAGTATTGATCAGAACATGTTTTGAACTGAGTTATATACTGATATTGTATCTATTTGATTGTCATTATCAGATTGGGTATGAATAGAGTTGACTTCAATACTTCGTATTCGTCGGACCGAGAAGATAAAGGTATAAATTAATGTTGAGTTGGGATTGCACAACTCGAGTGTGGTTGGCTCGAGTTTCCCTAAATCACATACTTTACCTTATTGTATTGATTTGATTGATATACTTGTTCTCTTGATTGATAGATAGCAGGTATTAGATGAGTATCTTGGGACAGAAGTGCCTGATAGTGGTGGGATCGCCACGGGCACATTGCACGATGTCACAAGATAGTGTATTGGCGATAGTGCCAAAGTCTGTCACCGGATGATTGGCTATCGATGTGGATAGAAATATGGCTTCTTCTATTACTGGTGATCGGTACTGTATCGATGTGGATAGAATGTAACTCTTCTATTACTGATGATCGATATCATATCGATGTGGATAGAATTGGAGTTTCTTCTATTACTGGTGATCGATACTATATCGATGTGGATAGAATCAGAGCTTCTTCTATTACTGGTGATCGATACCCTATCGACGTGGATAGAACTGGAGTCTTTTCTATTACTGTTGGTCGATATGGGAATGCTAACTTCTGGAAACCGGAATCCCTAGACTAGGATTGAGTCTAGTCTTAAATGTGGAGTCATGAGTCTAATTGACAGTTATATTGATTTATGTTGATTATGTTCCTGATGATGGTACATGTTTAGAATAGGATTTATTCTTGATGTGGATTTATATTCTGATCTGAATACATGTTTTTTATGATTGCATGTATACATGATTTATACTTAGAATATAATTCTCACCGGAGTTATCCGGCTGTTGTCTTGTTTGTATGTGTGCATGACAACAGATGGGATAGGATCAGGGTCAAGAAGAGAACGAGGCTGGACTAGATAGCGTGGAGATCCGGGATTCGAAGCAACTTAGGATTTAGCACTGAGATATAGTTGAACCTAGTTGAATTCTTGTAGATAATACAAGATTTGTATAATTATGTTTAATATGTAATTTGAATTGAATTACATTACGTTTCCGCTTTGTATTTTAAAAAAAATTTAGACCCTGTTTATTATAATTGTTTGAATTAGTCCTAAAGACGATTAAGGAATTAATTAGCGTCCGGGTCCCCACAATAGCAGCATGGTATGACTATGAAATATGGTAGATGGATGTGAAAACAGCGTTCCTTAATGAGGATATTAAGGAAGAGATTTACATGTCGCAACCTGAAGGATTCACATCAGTAGGAAGTGAGCATAAAGTATGCAAACTTCAGAGATCCATTTATGGACTCAAACAGGCATCAAGGAGCTGGAACCTCAGATTTGACAACACTATCAAAGAGTTTGATTTTGCCAAAAATCCTGAGGAACCTTGTGTATACAAGAAGGTTAGTGGGAGTGCAGTGACATTCCTAGTACTTTATGTTGATGACATACTACTCATTGGGAATGATGTAGGGATGTTGCAGTCAACTAAAGTATGGTTAGCTGGTAAGTTCTCCATGAAGGATATGGGTGAAGCATCATATGTATTAGGAATAGAGAACTATAGGGATAGATCAAAGAGAATGTTAGGGCTCACCCAATCCACATATATCGATAACATACTGAGGAGATTCTCTATGGAGGAGTCCAAGAGAGGATATCTCCCAATGTCTCATGGTGTGAATCTATCCAAGTCTATGTGCCATAAGACTAATGAAGAGATGGAAACCATGAGCCGCATTCTATATGCGTCTGCCATAGGCAGTATTATGTATGGTATGATATCTACTCGACCTGATATTGCATATGCACTGAGTGTTGCAAGCCGATATCAGTCAAATCCCGGTCCACTGCATTGGAAAGCAATGAAGGACATTCTTAAGTACTTGAGAAGAACTAAGAATTTGTTCTTAGTATACGGGAGTGGAGAACTAAAATTGGAAGGCTACACTGATTCTAACTTCCAATCAGATGTGGATGATTTGAAATCGACCTCTGGATTTGTATTCAAGCTCAATGGTGGTGCTGTCTCTTGGAAGAGTTCCAAGCAAGACACAACAGTGGATTCAACCACTGAGGCCGAATATATAGCTGCATCTTTTGCAGCAAAGGAGGGTGTTTGGATGAGGAATTTTATCCAAGAGTTGGGTGTCATTTCTCAAACAGTTGATCCAGTCCCGGTCTACTGTGACAACACCGGTGCCGTAGCGCAAGCGAAGGAACCGAAGTCTCATCAGCGATCTAAACATATACTGAGGAATTTCAACATAATCCGGGAGATTGTGGGAAGAGGAGACATTTCGGTAGAGAGAGTCGTCTCCGCAGATAACGTTGCTGATCCACTGACGAAGCCCCTGCCAGGACCATTGTTTAAGAAGAATCGCGAAGCAATGGGTTTAAAATCTATGGGTACTTGGCTATAAGGCAAGTGGGAGATTGTTACAGTAGGTGCCCGGAAAGCCAACTTGTGGCCTGAGCTTTATTGACTCTAATGTAAAACAATATTTATTTTAATAATATTTTACGATTTTATTCGATTATGGCATTATACTTTATCTGTATACCAATGCAAGCTGCATAGATAAAGTCCTTGAATATACAATAGGTACCATGTGGTCTGCGTCTCAACGTAAGATCATGAAACTCATTAAGAAGTGTACCGTATATTCAAACAAGTTCCTAGTCGAATCAGCCGCCTAAAACAAGGATAAAAGTCGCTCGAGCTCAAGACTAGCATATGTGGTGTAAACGCCATGTTTCATTGGCAAGGGCCTGGAAATGTCTATTCACACAGATGGGTTATCATATGATGATGCACTGAACAACCTTCCATCGAACTATCCAAGTGGTTCCCAGTTATCGAGTGGAATAGTCCGCAATTATGGTTTTACACCATTAGTCCTTCGACCCGGGACAATGTAGGGGCTATAAGTACTAGCATTCACTTTGATCCGTTTACCGATTCCATTGAGGGTCATCAGGTTACGAGAATTAATTTCCTGGACCTTACAAGAGACATCGACCTTGAACAGCAGGGCTATCTAGTGTATGCCGATCCGATTATTTTGCCGATGCCAGAGTTTGACATTATCGTGGGAATGGACTGGCTAACGAAGAACATAGTTCTTATCGACTTTCAGAAAAGATCAGTGTTGGTAAGACCATTGGGCATGGAGCAGTTTCTCTTTGAGCCGGATAGACGGAGCAGTTTCCCTCGCTTGATCTCTTGCATGCATGCACAGAGACTTATAGACAAAGGGTGTCAGGCTTTTTTGGCCAGCATTATTTCCACACCTGAGGCACCCACTCCGTCGATATCTGATGTACCAGTAATCAGAAAATTTCCTGAAGTGTTTCTAGACGACGTCACAGGCCTTCCACCAGAGAGAGAAGTTGAGTTTGCCATTGACCTTGTGCCAGCCACTGTGCCAATCTCTAAGGCACCATATTGTTTAGCTCCGGCAGAGATGTTAGAGCTCAAGAAACAAATTCAGGAGCTCCTAGACAAAGAATTCATCCGCCCTAGTTTCTCACCATGGGGCGCACCAGTGCTCTTCGTAAAGAAGAAAGACGGAAGCATGAGGTTGTGTATCGATTGCCGAGAATTGACAAGGTAATGATCAAGAACAAATACCCATTACCGAGGATCAAGGACCTATTCAATCAGTTGCAGAGAGCTACAATGTTCTCTAAGATAGATCTACAGTCTAGGTATCATCATCTGAAGGTAAAAGATGCAGATGTTCATAAAATACCCTTCAGAACCAGATATGGGCACTACGAGTTCTTTGCGATATCGTTTGGACTTATGAATGCTCCAACGATTTTTAGGGACCTCATGAATCTTGTATTTCAGCCCTGCCTAGATCACTTCTCCATAGTGTTCATTGACGACATTCTTATCTACTCGAAAAGTCATGAGGAGCACAGTCAGCATTTGGGTACATTTTGCAGGTCTTGCAGAGTCACAAATTGTTTGCAAAATTCAGTAAATGTGAATTTTGGTTGGAGAAGGTAGTGTTTTTGGGTCATATAATATCTAGCAGTGGTGTCGAGTGGATCCAGCTAAGGTGGCAACAGTTAAGGAATTGGTTGAGCCAAATAATGCGTCAGAGATTTGCAGTTTCCTAGGCTTGGCAGGCTACTACAGGAAATTTATTCAAGGGTTTTCCTCGATTTCAGTGCCAATCACTTCACTGACTAAGAAGAATGCTAAGTTTGTATGGAGTGAAGGATGTCAGAAGAGCTTTTCTCTTATCACGACGCCAGTGTTAGCCCTGCCAGCAGGGCAATGCAATTTTGTGTTATACACCGATGCATCTAAGTTCAGGTTAGGCTCAGTTTTGATGCAGCACGGTCGGGTTATAGCTTATGCTTCCAGACAGTTGAAGGTGCATGAGAAGAACTACCCGACTCATGATCTCGAGTTAGCAGGCCTTGTTTCTGCGTTGAAGATTTGGAGACATTACTTGTACGACGAGAAATGCTAGATATACACAGATTAGAAGACTCTCAAGTATTTCTTCACGCAGAAAAAGCTGAACATGAGACAAAAACGATGGTTGGAGTTAGTAAAATGCTACGATTGTGAAATTAGCTATCATCCAGGGAAAGCTAATGTTGTGACAGATGCTTTGAGAAGAAAAGTAGCAGTCGTAGCACAGCAATCAGTGCGGAGATCTCATCAGTCAGAGATTGAGAGGTTTGGCCTGGAAATTTATCCTAAGGGTGGAGCTCCAAAGCTGTCTAATCTTACAATCTAGTCTTCTTTGGTAGACCGAATCCGTAGAGGTTAGCCTTCAGATGAACAGCTACAGAAATGGAGACTGAAGGATGAATCCAAGGGCAGTGTAATCTACATAGTGTCTGATGGTATTGTGAGATACAGAGGAAGTATGTGGGTGCCTAGTGTTGATTCGATCGGAGAGGATATTTTGACAGAGGCACATATATCTTCGTATTCCGTTCATCTAGGAGGTACGAAGACGTACATGGATTTAGAGATTTTGTATTGGTGCCCAGGTATGAAACGGGACATCCTCCGATTTGTATCTGAATGTCTCACTTGTCAGCAAGTGAAACCAGATCATCAGAGGCCAGCAGGAATGATAAGCCACTCCTTATCCCCAAGTGGAAATGGGAAAATATCACCATGGATTTCGTTGTTGGCTTGCCGAGGTCAGTCAAAGGATCCAATGTCTGTAATAGCCAAGCTTGGTGATCGGTATGGTTTAGGATTTCTTATGTTTATTGACTATTTGGGTAAGTTTAAGTATAGTTTTGATGTTAAGGATGGCGATTTATGATTTATAGTATTGTTGATGATAGATGTTGTGTAGTTTGATAGTAGCGTCATTACGATTAAATTCATGATAATTCGTATGTTGAGTCAATTGGTATGAGGCCAATTGGAGTGGCTAGATAAGACATGGAGGTGTAACTTTCATGTTTCGAGTTTTGTTCAAATCATTAGGGAAGACGAGCCAAAAGCGCCCCGAAGTTTGTCGTGTGTATCGTCGTTCCTCCAGTGACACATGCTGGGAGATTGAGCATAACTTCTTACTCAAACCTCCAAATGATCTGAAATTTGGAGATATTCAAGGAAAGACATAGGGCTACAACTTTGTAGTTTACAACTTTTTCTAATTCGGAAGGGAAGAGGCGTTTCTGAAGCGATCTTTAACGTGGCAGTGCGCAGAGTGGCGCTCGAGCGGTAATATATGGCCGCCCGAGCGCCACTACTTCTGGAAATTTGGGTTTCGGGCAGAATCATTGGCGCCCGAGCGGTAATTTTCGACCGCCCGAGCGCTGAGCACAGTACAAACGTGTTTTCGGATTTTAAGTGTTTAAATGCAAGAGTTGGTCTCATTTTTCTCATTCTTCCTTCTCACTTTTCGTTTCTTCTTCTCTTGGGAGACTAGGGTTCCAATTTCTCTCCTTTCTTTTCTTTAATCCAAGCTTCTTTTTAGTTATTTGTGTTGAGAGCAAGATTATTTTGGGATCAAGGAAGCTAAGGTAAGCTTTTGGTTTGGTTATTTCTTAGTTTTTGGTGTTGGAGATGTTATGGGTTTGTGATGGTGTTGATTCTTTGGCTTTTATGGTATTGTTGTTGGATTATTGGGTTATTGATGGTGCAAATTATGGTTTATTGTTGTAGGATTGCTACCAAGAGTATAGAATCAAGGTTTCAAGTGGTTGTAAGTGGAATTTCATTCCTTGTGCTCACATGATAGTATATGTATTGTGTTTCAATGGTTTTAACATGTTTTTCCCTTCCATTTGATCCATATTATGTATTGAATTACTTGATTGTATATTTGAGACAATTGAATGTCTCAATTGTGAAAAAGGGAATACAAGAGAAAAGAATTTACAAAGTGTTTGATTAAATGCCCCAAAGAGAGTTTAAAATGATTTATGGATTGATAGATACATAGTCATAGATTGCATGCAATTAGTTGATCAACGACCATAGGCTTATATCCCTCAGAGTTAGCGATTTATATCGATGGGATATAGGTACAGAGACAGAGATACTATATAGATATCAATCCAACAGAGAAAAGAGAAATACCATCTTATAACAATTATTGCTATGTTATTCATGATTCAGAGTTGATGGTATTTAATGATTTCAAAGCCATGTTTTACGGAGTATGATATATGTATCCATTGCTATGTAAGAGTTCCACTTGCTGAGTTTTATACTTATTTCAGTTATTTCATGTGATGAAGATAAGAGCGACGAACCAGGACGTTGATTGAAGCCGGGGTCATATGCATATAGAGATGGAAGGAAGTGGAAGATTATTTTGTTATACATGATCAAAATGATATTTTGTATTTTGACACAACACATTTTGGATCATGTATTTTCTTTTGATGGTATATATATTGGAAATGTATTTTGAATCCTTCCTCCCTTTAAAGAAAAATTTTAAATTCCGCTGTTATTTTATAAAATGGGTCAGAGGTGTCACATTTAGTGGTATCAGAGCACTGTTCTTCGGACTAATGCATATGACTTCGTCTACTTTCAACGGTCCGGGTATGTCTTCTTCTACATCTATTCATTGTTATCTATTAATATGTATTGTGTGAGCATATTGTAGGAATAGATGCCTCCTAAGAGAAAGGCTGCAGAGGGTGAGGATAGTTCTTCCTCTAGAGTTGTCGATGAGTTCGGCAAGTTGTTGAAAGAGCAAGCCAAGGTCCATAGTGAGCAGATCCAACAGTTGCTACGTATGCAAGCTGCAGGCCAAGGTAGAGGACATGGTAGAGGCCAAGTGGCTCAGGCAGTGGGAACCGATGGGATCTTTTCTGCTTTCAAGAGGATGGATCCGCCTGAATTCGCAGGGAGCACTGATCCGTTAGTTGCCGTAGAGTGGATCAAGGCACTTGAGGCGATTTTCGATCATCTCAACTACGAAGACAAAGACAGAATCAGTTGTGCAGTGTTCATGTTAGTCAAGGCTGCACGCATTTGGTGGAATGCTACCAAAGTTAGTGTGGATGCTTCGACATTGAAGTGGCCAGAGTTCACTGATCTCTTTTATGACAATTACTTCCCAGATGCACTTTGAGCACGGAAGGTGACTGAGTTCTTGGAGCTTCGACAAGAAGGTATGAATGTTGATGAGTATATTCTGAAGTTCGAGGAGGGCTGTCTGTTTGCCCCATACATTGCTTCCAACGACAAAGACAAGGGTGCTCATTTCATTCGAGGCCTTAGAGCAGAAATCAGAAGGGACATCAATATGTCGAAGGCGGTGACATTCAAAGAGATATTGGCTGAGGCCTTGTTGGCCGAACAAGATGAGAAAGACATTGCCAGGGAAAGACAGGCGAGGCAGCAGGCCATTGCTCAGAGAGGCCAGGGTTCGAATCAAAGAGGAAAGGATCGTTTCAAGGGGAAAGGCAAGTTAGAGCCGAGTCCTAAACCACTGACAGTTCCATCTGATCCTGAGAAGCCATTGTGTCCCAAGTGCAGTAGACATCATCGGGGAGAGTGCAGATTTGGTACTCACACTTGTTATCGATGTGGCACTGCAGGCCACATTGCCAAAGATTGTCCTAGAGGAACAAGTAAAGAGAATGTTCAGGGTCGCATCTTTACTATGACGAAGGAAGGTATAAACCATAATTCTTCTGTGATCTCTAGCACTATTTTAATTTCAGGCAGAGTAGCTACGACATTGATTGATACAGGTGCTACTCATTCTTTTATGTCTGAACTATTTTTGAGATCTTTGGATATAGTTCCTTCTGTTATTCCCCTTCAGTTTAATGTTGTATTGCCTTCGGGGGATGTGTTGTGCCCGACATCTATTGTGTATGCGTGCTCTGTTCAAATTGATGAGCGAGTGGTTTATGCCGACTTGATTGTTATCTCGATGGTTGCGTTTGATATTATACTTGGCATGGATTGGCTATCAACCTATCGTGCAGTGATTGATTGCGTTGCTAAGACGGTGAAATTTGCAGATGATGGCAATAAGGAAGGTATGCTCGCCAGTGAAGGTACTTCGCTGGTCCTTCCTTTTATTTCGTTTCTTGAGG
Organism: Primulina tabacum; assembly: GCF_025594145.1. NCBI lineage: Eukaryota > Viridiplantae > Streptophyta > Magnoliopsida > Lamiales > Gesneriaceae > Primulina > Primulina tabacum. Next base: position 49,752,437 of record NC_134553.1, on the reverse strand, counting down.
CTAAGAAGTTGTTGTTTAGAGGTTGTGATGGGTTTTTGGCTTCGATTGTTGATGTGGATAGAATTGTGAAGTTAAATATTGATGATATTGATGTTGTGAGAGAGTTCTCTGATGTTTTTGAGGATGATGTACCGGGTTTACCGCCGGACAGAGATGTGGAGTTTGTGATTGACCTAGTTCCAGGTACGGTTCCTATTTCCAAGGCTCTGTACAGAATGGCCCCTACAGAGATGAAGGAGTTGAAGACGCAGTTGCAGGATCTTTTGGATAAAGGTTTCATTCAGCCGAGTTCTTCGCCTTGGGGAGCTCCGGTTCTATTTGTCAAGAAGAAAGATGGGACTTTGCGGCTCTGTATTGATTATAGAGAGATCAACAAAGTGACTATCAAGAATAAGTATCCGTTGCCACGGATAGATGACTTGTTTGATCAGCTGCAAAGGGCTACCGTGTTTTCGAAGATTGATTTGCGATCTGTCTATTATCAGTTGAAGGTTAGGGAGTCTGATATCCCTAAGACGGCGTTCCGGACCAGGTACGATCATTATGAGTTCCTTGTGATGTCTTTTGGTCTGACTAATGCTCCTTCAGTCTTCATGGATCTGATGAACCGAGTGTTCAAGCCGTATTTGGATAGCTTTGTCATTGTTTTCATCGATGACATATTGATTTATTCCAAGACCAGAGAGCTTCATTCAGACCACCTCAGAGTTGTTCTTCAGATGTTGAGAGAGAAGCGGTTGTATGCTAAGTTGAAGAAATGTGAGTTCTGGTTGGAGCAGATTTCTTTCTTAGGCCATGTTGTTTCGAAAGATGGTATAGCTGTCGATCCAGTGAAGATAGTGGCAGTTCAGAAATGGCCTATTCCTACCACTGTATCAGAGGTACGCAGTTTTCTTGGTTTGGCGGGTTATTATCGTCGTTTCATTTCAGACTTCTCCAAAATTGCCCTGCCATTAACCAATCTGACGAGGAAGACTGTGAAGTTTGAGTGGTCCAATGAATGCCAGAGTGGATTCCAAGAGCTGAAAGATAAGTTGACGACAGCTCCTGTTTTTGCATTGCCCAGTGGTTCAGAGGATTTTGTTGTTTATACTGACGCGTCGAAGAAGGGTCTTGGTGCAGTGCTGATGCAACGTGGAAAGGTTATAGCCTATGCTTCTCGCCAGTTGAAGGACTACGAGAAGAATTATCCTACGCACGATTTGGGGCTGGCAGCTGTGGTTTTCGCCCTGAAAATCTGGAGACATTACTTATATGGCGAAAAGTGTGAAATTTTCACGGACCACAAGAGTTTGAAGTATTTGTTTTCTCAGAAAGAACTCAATATGCGACAGAGGCGGTGGTTAGAGCTTGTCAAAGACTATGATGTGACTATTAGTTACCACCTAGGAAAGGAAAATGTTGTAGCAGATGCATTGAGCTGTAAGTCGAGTTCTTCTTTGAGTTCTTTGATTCAGAAGCCATTGTTGTTGGACTTGCAGCGAGAAGAGATAGCTTTGGTGGTCCCGGGAACCATTGCTCGCTTTTTAGCGTTGGTTATTCGGGCTACATTGACGGACAGGATCCGTAGAGAGCAGGTCAATGATTTACAGTTGACAGAGTTGAGAGCCAGAGCAGAGGAGAGAGGTAATTCAGAGTTTGGGTTGAATGGAGATGGTTTATTGACTTTTAGAGGCCGTATTTGTGTTCCTACTGGTGATGATATTCGTAGAGACGTCTTGACAGAGGCTCATACCGCGCCATATTCGATACATCCAGAAGGTACCAAGATGTATCAGGATCTTCGTAGACTCTATTGGTGGCCAGGTATGAAGAAAGATATTGCCATGTTTATTTCTCAGTGCCTAACTTGTCAGCAGGTGAAGATTGAGCACCAGAGACCTGCTGGGACATTGCTATCTTTGTCGATTCCTCAATGGAAATGGGAGCATATTACGATGGACTTCGTGACTGGTCTTCCCAGAACGTACAAAGGTTTCAACTCTATTTGGGTTATTGTTGATCGGTTGACCAAGTCAGCGCATTTTCTTCCAGTCAAGACGACGTATTCTATGAACCAGTATGCGAAATAGTACATAGAAGAGATTGTTAGACTTCATGGTGTTCCTGTGTCGATCGTGTCTGATCGTGACCCTAGATTTACTTCAGAGTTTTGGAAGAGTTTGCACAGAGCTATGGGTTCACGGTTAGCATTTAGTACAGCATATCACCCCCAGAGCGACGGTCAATAAGAGAGAGTTATTCAGATTTTAGAGGATATGCTCAGAGCTTGTACTATTGATTATCCTGGTAGCTGGGATTCCAAATTGCCTCTTGTTGAGTTCACGTACAATAATAGTTACCAAGCGACGATTGGCATGGCACCGTATGAAGCACTTTATGGCAGGAAGTGCAGATCTCCCTTGTATTGGGATGAGATTGGTGAGAGGAAGATGTTGGGTCCAGAGTTGGTCCAACAGACAGCTGATGTTGTTGCTGTTATTCGAGAGAGGATGAAGACAGCGCAGTCGAGACAGAAGAGTTATGCTGATGTGCGTCGTAGACCGTTGCAGTTTGAGGTTGGCGACCATGTGTTCCTGAAGATAGCACCTCTCAAGGGTGTGATGCGGTTTGGCAAAAAGGGAAAGTTGACTCCTAGATTTATTGGTCCATTTGAGATATTGGACAGAGTTGGTGAGCGAGCTTACAGGTTAGCCTTGCCGCCAAATCTTGATAGAGTTCATATTGTTTTCCATGTATCCATGCTCAGGAAGTATATTGCGAATCCTTCCCATGTTCTTCACCACGAGCCATTGGATTTGACGTCGAATTTAACGTACCAAGAGATTCCAGTTCAGATTCTGGATCGCAAAGTTAAAATATTGAGAAACAAAGAGATCGGCATTGTTAAATTCCTTTGGAGGAATCATTTGATTGAAGAAGCCACGTGGGAACCAGAGGATGAGATGAAAGAGAAATATCCTGAGTTGTTTGCGCAGTGACGTCAATTTCGGGGACTAAATTCCTCTAAGAACGGGAGATTGTAATAGCCAAGCTTGGTGATCAGTATGATTTAGGATTTCTTATGTTTATTGACTATTTGGGTAAGTTTAAGTATAGTTTTGATGTTAAGGATGGCGATTTATGATTTATAGTATTGTTGATGATAGATGTTGTGTAGTTTGATAGTAGCGTCATTACGATTAAATTCATGATAATTCGTATGTTGAGTCAATTGGTATGAGGCTAATTGGAGTGGCTAGATAAGACATGGAGGTGTAACTTTCATGTTTCGAGTTTTGTTCAATCATTAGGGAAGACGAGCCAAAAGCGCCCCGAAGTTTGTCGTGTGTATCGTCGTTCCTCCAGTGACACATGTTGGGAGATTGAGCATAACTTCTTACTCAAACCTCCAAATGATCTGAAATTTAAAGAGATTCAAGGAAAGACATAGGGCTACAACTTTGTAGTTTACAACTTTTTCTAATTCGGAAGGGAAGAGGCGTTTCTGAAGCGATCTTTAACGTGGCAGTGCGCAGAGTGGCGCTCGAGCGGTAATATATGGCCGCCCGAGCGCCACTACTTCTGGAAATTTGGGTTTCGGGCAGAATCATTGGCGCCCGAGCGGTAATTTTCGACCGCCCGAGCGCTGAGCACAGTACAAACATGTTTTCGGATTTTAAGTGTTTAAATGCAAGAGTTGGTCTCATTTTTCTCATTCTTCCTTCTCACTTTTCGTTTCTTCTTCTCTTGGGAGACTAGGGTTCCAATTTCTCTCCTTTCTTTTCTTTAATCCAAGCTTCTTTTTAGTTATTTGTGTTGAGAGCAAGATTATTTTGGGATCAAGGAAGCTAAGGTAAGCTTTTGGTTTGGTTATTTCTTAGTTTTTGGTGTTGGAGATGTTATGGGTTTGTGATGGTGTTGATTCTTTGGCTTTTATGGTATTGTTGTTGGATTATTGGGTTATTGATGGTGCAAATTATGGTTTATTGTTGTAGGATTGCTACCAACAGAGAAAAGAGAAATACCATCTTATAACAATTATTGCTATGTTATTCATGATTCGGAGTTGATGGTATTTAATGATTTCAAAGCCATGTTTTACGGAGTATGATATATGTATCCATTGCTATGTAAGAGTTCCACTTGCTGAGTTTTATACTCATTTCAGTTATTTCCTGTGATGCAGATAAGAGCGACGAACCAGGACGTTGATTGAAGCCGGGGTCATATGCATATAGAGATGGAAGGAAGTGGAAGATTATTTTGTTATACATGATCAAAATGATATTTTGTATTTTGTCGCAACACTTTTTGGATCATGTATATTCTTTTGATGGTATATATATTGGAAATGTATTTGAATCCTTCCTCCCTTTAAAGAAAAATTTTAAATTCCGCTGTTATTTTATAAAATGGGGTCAGAGGTGTCACAATGTCATTTGGGTTTTAATTGATATACTTACTAAGTCAGCACATTTCTTACCAGTGAAGGAGACTTTCTCCATGACTCTGTATGCAGAGCTCTATATCAGGGAGATAGTTCGATTGCACGGGATCTCAGTTTTATTATGTCCGACAAGGACCCAAGATTCACATCGTCCTTTTGAAAGAGTTTCATGCGGCCATGGGGACGAAGTTGCTGTTCAGTACTGCATTCCACCCTCAGACAGATGGCCAGTCTGAGTGAGTGATTCAAATTTTGGAAGATTTGTTGCCAGCCTGTGTGATCGATTTCCATGAAAATTGGGAATCAAAGTTATCTCTAGTGGAGTTTACCTACAACAATAATTTCCAATCATCTATAGGTATGGCTCCCTACGAAGCACTATACGGAAGGAAGTGCAGATTGTCGTTTCATTGGGATGAAGTCGGTGAGAGATCAGAACTTGGCCCAGAGATTGTTCAACAGACTGCAGATGTTGTTGTCAAGATCCGAAACAGGATGAAGACCGCCCAGAGTCGTCAAAAGAGTTATTCTGACAAGAGGAACATAGATCTCGAGTTTGCCGTAGGAGATCACGTGTTCATAAATATAGCACCTATGAAGGGTGTTATGAGGTTTGGGAAGAGAGGCATGCTAAGTCCGATATTTATTGGAACATTTGAAATTCTTGACAGAGTTGGGATGCTAGCTTATCGTGTAGCCCTACCGCCGAATCTGACCGGAGTACACAATGTATTCTACGTCTCGATGCTGAGGAAGTATATAGCAAATCCTTCGCATGTCTTGAGTTTTGAGCCGTTGAAGTTGGCTCCAGATATGTCGTATGAGGAAAGACTTGTCTAAATCCTAGACAAACAGGATCGGAGATTTTGGAACAAAGTGACCAGGTTGGTCAAAGTTCGGTAGCTGAATCAATCAGTGAGGAGGCCACTTGGGAGACCAAAGCTGATATGAGAAGTCGCTACCCGGAGCTGTTTGTTAAGACTTAATTTTGAGGACGAAATTTATTTAAGTAGAGGAGGAATTGTAGAGCCCAAAAATCAGTACACGTAAAACACATGCATTTATTTAAATTGTTAAATTATTTATTTAAGTTTAAAATGATTTTAGCTATGCATTATTTATGAATTTGTATTATTTTAAATTATTTATGTTCATGTGATACACGTTAAATTATTTTCTTGAGTTTCATGTTTCAGACAATTGTTCGATGCGGGATCGGGGAAATAAGACTGACGACGATTTGGTCGAGTTGTAAAGCGTGGTATTTTATTTCAAGTCATAAAAGTGTCATCTTAAATGATTTATTAAGTTTTTAGCATTTTTTAAGCCTAATTATTTGTTTAATGATTCTAAGATTTTTAAACTTTCAAAAGTTTAACACTTAGTATTTTATTTGAAATTTAGGGATGCAAGTAATTTAGTGGGAAATTAATATTTTATTTAGTATGTTATTTGATATTATCATTTTTAATTAATCAAATTAACTCACTAATTACCTCTCTAAGCTTTAAACTCACGCACACACCCTTTTCACACACAAACATTAACGATAAACACACACACATTTCTTTTTGTTCCATTTCATTTCTTTGGAAGAAAAACTAGGGTTCTTGTCACCCTCTCCAGCATCCCCTTCCTCTTCGATTTTTCCAGCAACTTTATATTCAGTTTTTAGCAAGAAAACGTGCTACAATTCGTCCCGGATCAACTCTCGCATTCCCTCCGCTTTGGTAACGTCATTTCGTGAGTATATTCATCAAAGACATGTATATTCTTTCGTTTTTTGCATCGATCTTGTCATAATATATGTTTTGATGTTATTGTGTACAAAATCCATGTATGTTGTGCAAAAGTTTGAGCAAAATGATTTGAAATGATTTTGGATCAAAATTTTAGATCTCAAAACCGAGTTTTCTGTAATTTTGATTACTGTGAACTTTTAATTGATTTTCTGGAAAAAAGTTCAACATATAAAACGTTATAATTTTTGATACCTTCGATTTGACAGTAAATTTGTAATTTTTGGACAAGAAACGAGTGAGTTATGATCTTTTTCGTGGGACTGCATAAATTGTGACGTTTTTAAATATGTTCTTCACGTGTTCTTGAGAATTCTTTGTCGCAGGCTTCTTTGGGAATCGTCGAGTGGTCATTGCTATGTTTAGATGTGTCTTGTGAGGTGATCAGTCGTGTTACGTTATTTCGTCTCGAGTCGGTATGGGTTTGGTGACATTAGAAGGTATTGGGAATGGAATGGGTAGAAGATGGCTTTTTGGGGTTAAATTCGCTCAGGACTAGAGCCGCAGAGCTGCACCAGGAGCGCTGCAGTGTCGCAATTTTGCACCAGGAAACGCCGCAGCGCTGCAGTGTAGCACCAAGGCGCCAGTTTGGCACTGCACTTCAGCGACTAGGCGCTGCTTCTGGTATTTTTCGGGCTTCGAGTTTAGGTGCTATTGCTTCCTTTGGGTACTATTACGTTTTATGTCCTAGCATAGTGAGGGTTAGATTAGATGTTATGAAGATTGATTGGGAAATGTTGAACTATGGTTTAAGCGAGGTCTGTGTCTTCCATTGCTTGGGAAATTTCTTACTCCATGCCAAGATTGTTTCGGGGTTCGAGTCTTGGGTTAGTAGATTGATTAAACGTGGTCAAGTCCCGAGGGGTCTAGAAATTCATAAGTTATTTAATTACTTCGGTGGCGAGTTTGTTGGTGCGGTTAAGTTATGAATTTTAAAGATCTTGGGATAATGTACTAGTATGTATGTGCTGCGGGAGCCCCAAGCGAGATCCAACGAATCCCTCAACGCTATGTAAGTATGTTCGACGTGCAAAAGTAAATATTTTATATTTTGAGGTATTCTAAATGTCTTGTGACCAAATTATGAACGGGTTGGAAGCTGGTGAACTTGCTGAGAACCTCTCCAGCCCAGTAATGCATGACCGGGTTGAGATCAGGATTGGAAAGCGGTAAAGCATAATCAGAGACCAATCCACCCGGTTAAGCATGATCAGGAATCTCATGTATGTTGTAGTGGACATCCCTGCCAACCTAGTACTGTGGTTAAGTCTGATCAGGTGCATTTATGTATGGGTTACCTGCTTTGAAACATATCTCTACGCAAAATGATGATGTTATGTATGTCCAAGTATGTATGATGTAAGTATGTCTATGAAAATTTTTACGATATGATGGCACGTATATGTTTATATAAGTACGTTCAAGTTTAAGTATGTATATCCTACTTTAAAATGCATGTGATTTTATTAGTATACTTGTTATTCTCAGTTTATACATGTTGAGCCTTTAGACTTACTAGACTTATCGATGCAAGTGGGGACGAGTTTGAGGAGACGAGAGGTAGGGATCAGTGAGTCGGCTCGAACTGCGCGGAGGCTAACCCAAGGACCACCTATGTTTTCAATAATTTTAAAGCATGTTAATTTAGTTACTCTGATTTATGAAACTATTTCACGATGTTTAAACGAGTACCTTTTTGGCAAACTTTGTTTATAATCTTTTTGTTTCAAATATTTTAGACGAGCAATTTATTTTTATCGCAATTTGAAAGATTATTATTTATTTAAGAAAATTTTTATTTTTTCGTAAATTTTAAGTAGTTTAAACAGTACGGTACTTTACAGAAAGGTTTTGGAAATGATATGTTATATATTGAAGTAAACATTTCAATTAACTAAACTTCTTGGGTATTAGATACCACCTGTGGCTCACATCTTTATAATGATTTGCAGGTGATGGGAAGAAGTTCCGTGCATGTGTTTCTTGATTTCTCCGGGAGTTGGAATCAAAGTTGCCATTGGTGAGTTTACCTATAACAACAGTTTTCAGTCGTCTACAGGGATGGCTCCATACGAAGCACTGTACGGTCGTAAGTGTAGATCTCCTATTCATTGGAGAAGTAGGGGAGATATCAGAGTTGGGTCCGGAGATTGTGCAGCAGGCCGCCGATGTAGTAGTCAAGATCCGTGATAGGATGAGGACTGCTCAGAGCAGATAGAAGAGTTATGCGGATCAGAGGAAGAGAGATCTAGAATTTGCTGTTGTGACCATGTTTTCGTGAAGATAGCATCGATGAAAGGCGTCATGCGGTTCGGAAAGAAAGGAAAGCTCAGTCCGAGATCATTGGACCATTGAGATCCTCGACAGGGTTGGGACATAGCATCGTGTTGTTCTTCCGCCGAATCTGGCCGGAGTACACAACGTGTTCCACGTCTCTATGTTGAGAAAGTATATGGCGAATCCATCGCATGTCTTGAATTTTGAGCCGTTGCAGCTCACTCCGAACTTG
>NC_134553.1:49652464-49743600 GCF_025594145.1 Primulina tabacum | reverse complement strand
CCTCATGTGTGGGGGCCCGTGCTCCTGATTAATCTTTAATGACAAACAACCAGATTTTATTAATGTAAACAGCGAAAGCGATTAAAATTTTTCCTTTGGGCCAAGAAATTTCGCCATGACCTTCACGTAAATAGGACATCCCAAAAATTTCCAAACCACACAAACAAATTTATACTCGAAATAAAATCATAACATCAATTCACAACCCTATAGCCGCACTGGCCAGGACTAACACATATAGAGCCGGCAAGGCTGATCACACAACTATCAATACAAAACATCGTAAAAATAACAGTACAGCCACGGGCATCTCCCCGTAAATGTATGACTCCATAATATATATATCTGGAACTCTCAATCACAATCCAACTACTAACTGGGGCCCGCTCCTGACGCTCCACCAGACGCGTCAAATTCTCCTGGATAACCTGCTATGGCATCAAAAACACCACAACATAAAAAGAAACGAGGGGTCGGGCCCCAGTACGACGAACCAGTAATATTACGACAAATATAACTGACATGAAATAAAATCAAGTAAAATGCAATGAAATGCAATGCAATGCGTGTCGGTAACACAAATAATGGATACCAACGGAGTCCAATGAAACGCATCAGCAACAAGAACAGTGCCACCCGTGCCAGGATCTGCAACAACGTAATATCATGCCGCCGCTCTTCCATGCACGTAGCATCGAGGGTACGGGAGCGACCCCTCAGCCCTCTGTAAGTCACCAGGAGTGCTAATCCTCCCACCCACTCCATCGATGACGCAACAACTCGATAGATCATATCAATAGCAATCAAGGAGTCAAGGCTCGAAATATGCCACAATAGTATCACTCAAATAAATGCGAAATGCAATCACGTATTCACAGAACACATAAGGCAACGCCACAACCATTACAAAGTACTTAACGTCATTTCACATCATATAGACGTCATAATAAAACAGTTCATGCGTACCCTCAACTGGACTTTAATTTACCACAAAATATCTTAAATCCTCAAGAAAGTCTGGTAAATGCCAACTCAGACAAATCACCTGAATATTATTTAATGGTCTTATCATCATATAAAATTCCAGAACTATTTAAATTCGCTAAAAATCCAATTTAAACAATTTAGGCATTTTAAATTTCTAATTCTCAATATCGACAAAATACCTAAAATCAATTATTTCTATTTTAATCGTCGCAAAATATTCTTTTTAGCTTTAAATGACGCTAAACTAATATTTAAGGCGACTGCGATAAATTCTAGGTTCACCACACTATACCTCCACTTGCACAATTCCGAACCTACAACAATAACCCAATAATTAATCAATAATACATTATTTGAGTCGAAATTGAATTAAATTCACGTGGGCAACAATTCACACCGAGTACTTGTAATATCCGAACACATGGCTAAAATCAAGCCTACACCGAAAGCTCACCGGCAACAGGCGGCAAACTCGCCGGAGAAGATGACCGGAATCACGCAGAAAAAAAACGGAGAGCCGACGGGTTTGTTCTCGAAAATTTGCAAAAGTGGTACCAAAAGGAAGCTTACGGCATAAGGAACAAAACCCCTAATCAATTTTTAGTTTTGAGCGGCGGAATACGACGATTTCAACGGTGAAGCCGCAGCGTTTTAGACGGGTTTTTCAGAAATCACGATTTTCACCTAGCAAGAGTGGTAATCAATGGAAAGCTTACGTCGAGAGCTTTCCAATCGTATATTTACTTGAAATTTTCGATCACCGGTGCGGCCACAATCGACGAAATAAATTTGAAATGTTGAAGAAGAATGGAGAAGATCGGCTACGGGGAGAGAGAAAGCGAAATTCACGTTTCTTTTTTTTATTATTATTTATTTACTTAATCAAACTGGGCCGGGCTTGGGGAATTTGTTTGGGCTGGGCTCTCACATCATGTCTCCCGAACTACAAATAATATGCCGGGGCCTCATGTCTCCCGAACTTTAAATAATATGTCGTTTAGTATTCTCCGGGTCAGTCAGGATGATGTTATACTGACGTATGCCCTAGAATTCCAACGGTCCGAATCGTTTCGTATTTCGAGGTAATAATGAGCATGCCGTTTCGATAACCGTGCACGTCCTTTCACATGCCTGAACAATTTCCTAGATGCATTATGACCATCCGATCTGCTTTTAAATCAACGATAAGATCACCCCACACTTCACTATATAAAATCAAACACCCTCTTCATTTGTCACTTTCTGCAATTCAAATTCTCTCCAAATCTCTCCGACGCACTGCGCTTCTCTCCACTCAGGTGACTTCACAGCCACTTCTCCGTACGCGCAACCATCGTCTTTCTCCACCATACTCGTAAGTTTCCTCTTCATTCTTTTTCAAAAATATCTAACTCCACCTCTTCAACCTCCGGAGCAAATGTGTGAGGCTCACCTAGCTACGAGTCTACCGCGATGCGCTCCGATTCTCCTCTTTCTCCTCCCTCCCCACGCTTTATTACCCATTCTTCCAAAAAACCCAAAGCTTAACAAACCAAACCCTCTTCTTCAGGCCCTTCCCGAGATCTAAAAAAGAGCAAGGGTAAGGCAAAACCCGAGCCTCTCCCCCCCTCAACCAGAGACTGCAGGAGTTCCTTGGGTTACCTCAATGAAGCAGCACGATGCGCTCGGGGGCTAACGAGGAACTCCGAGTTCTGGGTTCCATCCCCTCTTTTTTTCCAATTTTGATACCTGACCCCTCTGATAGGGCAGACAATCCTCCTTCCGGCTTCACTACTTTCTTTCGGGACCAAGTTAGAAACGATCTCCGGTTTCCTATCCCCCCCTTTTATATCGAGGTCGCCAAGTTTTTGGTGTGCCTATTAACCAACTCCACCCCAACTCCTTCCGCATCATGGCCTCGGCCTACGTGCTCTTTAAAATGAACAATCTTCTCATCAACCCTCTCATACTTAATTATTTTTTCGTTTGCGGGCTGGGGGATAATGTCTTCTCCCTGTCTGCCCGACTAAATGTCTGGTTTCTTAATGATATCCCTTCTTCTCAGAAGGAGTGGAAAGGCCGATTCTTTTTTATTCAACTCCTGGGTCCCCTTCCTTGCTTGACCGGGTTTCTTCCTTCCTTTCCTCCACATCCCTCCCTTCCCAAGGCTTATAAATTTGAGGATCCCTTCCTCAGAAGCCAAAAATTTGGAAGGTCGCAAATATTCTTCCTCCATCCTCATATCAGATGAAAATTTCATCGCCTATGGGTTGAGTGTTCGGGCTGAAGACCCAATTGACCGGGTGATAGATGAAGTTGCTAGCTCGGGCGCTCAACCCGGTATTCTCTCTTCCTTAAATCTTTTATTTCTTGTCTCATTAATTTGTACTCAACGGCTAACCATCTTTCTTTCTTCAGACAATACGGAGATGCAGGAGGCCTTTGCCAAGAAGTGGTCAGCTGAGAAGACAGCTAAAGAGCAGAAACTGGCAGCCCAGAGAGCTGCTGCCGAGAAAAGGGTCGAGGAGGAGGTGGCCTGACTGAAAAAAATGTCCCAGGCCGAAAGTAACCAAAACCATGAGGTAACCGGATCCCTGGAGGAAGACGAGGATCATGTTCCCCTCACCCAGAGGAAAAGAAAGGCTACCAAAAGCCCGGAACTGGCGCAGCTTGAGAATACCCCAAGGAAAAGCCAGGGCGCTACCTCCCAAGCAACACAATCCAATCCTCATCTTCAAAACCGGCCACTCCAAGAGCCTCTGCAGCCCAGTCCGCCCTCTCGGGCCAACATATTCATAGATTTTCGAAGACAAATGACTGATCACAACTGATCAGTTAGTACTAGAAAACTGAACTACGCAGACAACTGACTGATCAGTTCCACTGATCAGTTACTACTATTAGTTGTAAGCTTATCAGATGTATTCTATAAGTTGATCTTTCAGCTATACACGTCATCAGTTAAGGAAAATGACATTTAACCAACAATTACACAAAAGCTGACTCCAACAAATAGCGGGATAGCCGCATGTCAGAAAAGTTGCAGTATACGATTGTCAGAAGAATGTTGACGTGGCAAACAACAGATAGAAAGTTTCAAATAGTATTTAATATTACCGTTGGAGGCAAAACCTATAAATAATAGAGAAGAGCAGTTGAGAAAGATACACAATACTCTGAATCTCAACTCTGAATATCAATCAACCCAATTGATATACTGTTACTTTGTTCAAATCTTTGCTCACTCTTATTGTATACATTCATAGCATTCAAGGCTATACTTCGAGCTTACAAGCACAAACATTTATTGTTATAATACTTGATCTTGAAGAGATCAGTTGTGCTAAGTTATTTCAGTCCAGTTGAGTACTGTAAATTGTTTTGTAACCAAGAGTTTTGGCTTGACATTGTTAAGTCCAAAACTGAAGTGGGTCTGTACAACTATTTGTATCGATCAAAGTCTTTTACTAATTATCCTATCCTTGTGATAGAAGGGGTGACGTAGGAGTGTTTGAAATCTTCAAACATCCATAAAAACTTGTGTATTCTTATTTCTGTTTTCATTCTATCTATCAGTCAGTTTATTATCGCACTTTTATTGTTAACTGATTGATATCGACTGACAAGATTCTCGAGTATCAGTGTATCACAAACTGACTCATAATTTGAGAAAAGGTTGTGAAAATTGTTAGTGTTTATTCAACCTCCCTTCTAAACACTCTTTCACCTTTAACCGATCCTATCAAGTTTGTTTGGGCTTGATGACCCTATTTGTAAGGTTAATGGGCTCCAAACCCTTTTAATCCTCTTTAAATCAAAGTTAGGGCCCATTAGCATTTTTATTATCTATTTATTATAACCCTAAACACTCCTAAACCTAAACCTAATCACACTAGTCGCCCACCCCTCCTTTAGCAGCACACTTCCACGCAAATTGCAGTTTAAAGCTTCGGCTTTCCCATTTCTTGCAAGCAAGTCTCCTTCCCCGCTCTTCCGGCGTCTCCCCGACGTGGAATACTTCAAGTTTTTGAGGATAATCCTTAAAGGCACGCCATGTACCATTATTTGCGCATCATTCTCGTCATATACTGCTGTTATGTGTTCATTTGTGTGAGAATTTCTCGATCCAACTTAGGGCATGGAGATATTTTCGGTTTAATTCAAGCTCATGCATTATTTTATTCTCATCACGTTTTCATGTATCTTTGCGCAAGGGCCGCTGTTTGTCGATATGCAGGGGCTGTGTATGAAGGTAAGGGTCATTTAAGGAAGGGAGTCGGGGGTGTGCTCAGTTTTGGGTTGAAAGTCGAGAGGTTGTGTGAGTGGTGACTGGTTTTGGGTTGTGTTTCAGACCAAAGTTGAACCCGACAGTGTGAGGGCAACTCCAGGCCTTGGACTTGTATCTGATGGGTCTGAGTCATGATCTGTAAGATCTTGAACACTGCTGGTCTTGACTCTAGGGCCGCACGAAGGAGTCGAACCGAGGAGAGATCACGTTTGAGCGTTTTGGGTGTCTAGCGAGAAGATGCGATTTCCAGAGTGCATGGGGCTGATTTATTGGGTTGTTTTGGTCCAGTAGGGCCCTATAGTGGTCTAAGTGAGGTTGGTTAGGGGTTGGTCCACTTGGGCGTGAGCTAGGATGTGAAATATTGAAGCTTAGTCGCATTAGGGTTCGAACTTGGCTCGTGCTGGAAATAGCAGCAGCTGGTGGTCTCATTTTCATGGGTCTTAGTAGGCTCGAAAATGTGATTTAGGGGATGATAGGGTGTATTTTAGGCATGGCTTAAGTTCAGAAAAAAATTCGGTTAAGTTTAGGTTCGATTCGGATTAAAACCGGGACTCCGATCAAAGTTTTAAAATGAATCGATTAAGTTTCAAACGGGTTCGTGTTCACATCTAAGAATGCTTATAAATATGTTTTGGAATGTTTTAAGGAGTTCGATAATCTTTGGGTCGAAATTTTGAGGTTCAGGGGTAAAATGGTCATTTTGGGTGTCCAGGGGCAAAATGGTCATTTTGCACTCGAGGTGAGTTTTTGGTCCTGGAAGCGCCATGAGCACAAATTTATCATGTTTTTAAATGTTTATGCATCATGTTTATGATTTTTATGTAATTATGAAAAATATGGTGCATGCTTGATTTTAAGGAAAATTTACATATATGCATGTTTTTATTAAGTGATGAATATGATGACACGTGTTCAAGGATGGAATTTGGTTGTGACTAACACGATTATATGAGATATTATGACCTGAAGCCAAGGCTCAGTGGACGGGTAATGTTGTCGCTGATGTCCCCTCTGCCGGGTACCGCGGTTTATAGATGGATCCATCGAATATAGCTGATACGAAAATCAAAACTAATGAACTGAATTCAATTAAAAAAATGTATACATATATGATGATATGATAGAACATGTTTTGACACGTTATGATGTTATACGACACGTTTACGTTCATGTTTTTAAGTTCATGAAATGTATGTTGTTTACGATATTTTTCACTGCTGGGTGCAACGTATATGTATTTGTTATTAACGGTAGAAGTGTGTTGAGCCTTTAGACACACTGGGCGTGTTTGATGCAGATGAGCATTTAGATGAGGAGACTAGAGGCGCCGAACTCTGAGTTGGCAGAGCCGGATGTGCGAGCACGACACGAGGACCACACTATTTCACACATTACGTTTTCTTGAGCCATGAGTAGACATGAGCGATTTTATACATGTTACGTTATGCTGTTGATCTTCAGAATTTTACATGTTTTATTTTAATTATGCATAATTGTGGGACATGTTGGCATTATTTTTACTGCAACATTTTATCTGTCGAATGTTTACGGGCGTTATTTTTAAATGGTGATTTCTTTTCAAAGGAGTTGCGTGCATACAAATTTATTTAGGGGTTTATTTTCAAAAATGTGAGCTTTTTAAAATAAAAAAATTCTGCATTTTAAATTAGTAAATGTTTCAAATATATTAAATGAATTACATGATTGACCTATTTACAAAGAATGCACAAATTCTTAGATATGATAAGTATGATATCACATCTAATTGATATGATTACGATTTTCTACGATCTCCGAAATATTTATTTTAGGATCGGAGATTGATTTAGAAGGGATGAATAAATGATCTTAACAAAATTTAAAATATTTTGGTTGTGTTAACAACACTGAAATGAAATTCTTGTGCAAAAAATACTGACTGAAACTGTTACAACACGAAATGTCTTATAACAAAGATCAGTTGAGCTACCAAATGAAAATTAAAATAGGTAGAGTGAAATATAAATTGCATGTGTTTGTTTCTGGATGTTTGGAGATTTCGATACTCCTACGCCACACCTTCTTCTTTGCGGAATAATTTTACTAAAATATTTTGATAATTACAAATGTTTGAAATCACCCACTTCAGTAAGACTTATTACTGCGTAACTGAAACTCTTTGTATACTTTACTTTTAATCAAATGAGCTGCAAGAATTCTTATTCTCAATTATAAGTTTTTTACAAATAAATTCTAAGCATAAATTGATCTAGATTGATCATATTATAACTTATCGGAGTGTGCTTGTTTTGATAGTTTGGCTCGTAAAAAATATCTTAGCACGAAAAAATTTGATTGCATAGACAAATTTTTCAGAGAGATTATGAGAGATTCAAAGCTTTGTCTAACTGATTTATTTACAAACTTTGCCTGCAACTGTCAATTATTTGAATTTTGTATCTATTTCAAAATACATATATCATCGTCATTTCATCGTTCTTTATGACAGATCGTATAATTATGGTTGTGCACATGAATTGTAACATTCTATTGGGAATAAGTGACCGATAGTACGAAAAACTTTATCTGATAATTCAGTTGAATTCTGACTCTTAATCACTGAGTAAACTGATAAAATTAAGAGAATGTTCGGATTCGGGTTGAGTGATCAACTGAAATAAACTGCTACCATTTTGGCTGGCTCCCTCTATTGTCCTTTTGTCAATTTGGCTATCGGTACATCTTTTTGTCTTTGAATAATGCACTATCAGTTTGACTAGCTAGTCAGTTGGACTCTTATTAACGTAGAATTTGATCATGAATATTCAATTTTCTTCTTGAATTCCAGTTTAATTAGGCTCTATAATTATCTATTTGATCAGCAGCCTTGTTAAATCACCAAAACTTAAATGTTTTAACACTTTTGATTGTGATTTTTTGATAAAAAAATCTTTGATTATATTAAAATCCAAAATATTATTTTTAATCGATTGTGGGTATGTGGACCAAATCATTCATCATATTTTTCTAAAGAAATATATATATACACCAATCTACGCTTGAGATCGTATTTTGTGAACCGAATCGGTTCAGATTGAATTTACGAATTTCCAATGAATAAATACTGTTGATTGGGTTGATTGCCCAATCCACATATTGTCGTCACATAATGAAAATGGATCGGGTATAAAAGGGCAGGTGAGCTTTCAGAATGGTCCAATACATTTAAGCGGGCCACGATCAAATTATAAGGCCCACAAGAGTAGACTGCAAAGGACTGGCAATTGACAGCACTATATCGCCTCACTAGGTACAAATGTTTGCACTCTCAAATTAATTCATAATTAAAAGTTCAATCTTGATTATAAAAAAAGGATAACAATTAATTAATCAAAAACTTTTGTGAGTCGATCTCACAAGTCAATTTTGTGAGACGTATCTCTTATTTGGATCACTCATGAAAAAATATCATTTTTATGCCAAAAGTATTACTTATTATTGTCAATATAAACATAGTTGATCCGTATTATTAAAGATCCGTAAGATCATCTCACAAGAGACCTACTATTCATTAATAAATATAAAAAAATACAAATATTATAGCAATCGGATTCGCTCTCAGCGGAGCAATTTAAAAGTTCCGTGACAACAAGTTCGTAGATTTCAAAGGAATTACAAAATCTTCCTACAAAGTCTGAATATGACGGCAATTAATTATATTAAAATTACAAAAAATGAAGATTTAAATATTAATCAATCATTATTGTTAAATTGAAACTTGGACTAATTCAACCCAAAAGCTAGCTCAATTGGGGAGAATTGTCAAATATCATATATACAACTCCAATGTATTTTATCCAACCGATGTGGGACAACTAACACACCCCCTCACGCCCATGAATGAACATCTGAAGCGTGAAGTTTACAAATACCCAATTATAGGCAGAACGAGTGACCCAACTATAGACAGTCCAACACATAACGGTGAAACATGAGCTCTGATACCAAGTTAAGATTGGAATTTGGACCTAACTCAACCCCAAAAGCTACCTCAAGGGGAGATGATTGTCCAAGACCATATATACAACTCTCAGATATTTTATTCAACCGATGTGAGACGACTAACAATTATGATTTCTTGTTATACGAGAAGAAAAGTAATTGATTGCCATATATATATAAAATAAAAGAGCAAAAGAACAATTATATTATCGGACGATTCATGGGTCGACTTGGTCTATATTTCAGTGAAAAATAATACTTTTGGTACAAAAATTAATAATTTTCATGGGTCGGATCAGGTGAGAAATTTGTTTTACAAAATTAACTCGTAAAACAGTCTCATCATAATTTTTTGAAAAAAATAAAAATGTTGACATGATATCATAGAGCTGCTTATGTATCAAAAACCATGTCATCCCTCCGTTGAAATATGAATAAATCCCAACAAAAAGTAAAGTTACAAATTGACAATTTAGAAAACAAAAACAGAAAATTAAACTACTTTAAAGACTAAATTGGCTATTTTCCTTTTTGTTTATTTAGATGTGAACTAAGAGCACAACGATCAATTTAACTGCTCGCAAGTATGTCTTAGTATTGTAAAAAAAATTGAATTTATTTTGAGCACTGGATTCACAGTCGTGTTTTCAAGATTCAAATAATGGGTCGAATCGAGGTTACTTTACTCTTCTTCGAACTCAATTTACCATTAAACTCAACTTATTATAATAATTTATTTTTATATTATATAAATTTATATGATTATCTTTTTTCTAGTATTAATTTTGTAAGTTACATATTTAAATATTTTATTTTAGTACAAGAGTGAAACTCAATCATATTTAGTCTCGGCATCATCCCACTCTATGTATTCAAGTCAATTTTGGGTTTCACAACTCTTATTCAACCAATTCGATCTTAAATTCGACTATAATTTTGATCGAAATCGAATAGTAGATTACATAATTGGATTCAAATTGCACCCTTAACCAAAACGAGGTTAAATGAAAAAGAAATTTCCCCACATAAATATTAATAATTTCTTTTCGTTGTCTTTCTTATTTTTCCATCAACACCAAAAAGCTCCAACACTCACCGTCACCTTTACGGTGGTGCGGAGGATACTCATCCGGTGGCATGAGAGATTTGAATATTATATTATATCAAATAAAAGGTTGGGCTATTAAATAAAAGAGTAAGTCTATTGTTAAACAGTCTCATAGTTCTTTATACACATTTATTATTTATATATATTATATGTATGTATATTGGTGTACGGTGCATACACATACATGTTATATGCATGCATCACACATACTCATACATGGATGTGTACCTTGAAAAATTAAATTGTATATATGGATGTGTCATGTGTATGTGTAACGAAGAAGTAGGACATCACAATTCTTATTATTCTCTGGCCACGATATATAATTAAGTATACGTATAAATTATCTTTTTCTTTTCAATTTTTTTTTAATTGAGTGAATGGGACGGAGCCAGCATCTTGATTTAGCTATACCAATAAATTTATCATTAGAATACATGTATTAAAGAGACAAATAATATTATATATATATATATATATAAGCAAATTGAAATTTTTAATTGAAACATGTGTGTGTAATAATACGAAATTGTTGTCTATTTCAATCGAGAAAGACGCTAAAGTGAGTTAGAACCAAGAGTTTAAATTCTGTCTCCTGTCAAGTCAATGGATCAGTGGTAAGACTCAATTTGACAACAAACACATCACGATCGAGTGAACAGAATTATGTTTAATTAGTGGGTCGAACGAACGTTCTCTCTCTACACGCACAAACTCACAACATACATATCAATTACAATCTTCTTTTCTTCCGCCAACTTTTGAGGTTGAGTTAAGCTCAATTCTTAATTTTAACATGATATCATAGTTTAAACTCACTTTATGTATTAAACTGACCTATGAGCAACCTGACAATGTCTTATAAACTTCACGCTCCGGTTGTTATTTTTTGTTGTGAGAAGACTAATGTCTTGTAAAATTTACGTTTCACTTGTTCATTCTTGGGAGTATGAGGTGTGTTAGATGTCTTATATTGACTAGATTAAGTCTTTGTGAGTTGTATATATGGACTTAAACAATTCTTTCATTGAGCTAATTTTTATAGTTGCGTTATATCAAAGTCTCAATTTTAATATGATATCAGAAATCAAGCTCTATATGGATCACCCGATAATGTTTTGTAAATTTCATGATTCAGTTGTTCATTCATGAGCGTGAATGGTGTGTTAGATGTCTCAAATCTTTTGAATTACATTGGGAGTTATATATATGGATTTGAACAATTATATCTCACGAACTAACTTTTAGGATTGAGTTTGCTCCAAGTCCTAATCTTAACAAAATATATACATGCATGCATAAATACACACACACACACATATATATAAACATATATACATATATATGTTCAATAATTGTTGAATCTTCCCTCATCGTTCGTATCATTAGCGTTTATATCGAATTTTGTTAAGTATTTATTTATATAAATTAAACACAAAAACTCATGTGAGACAGTATTACGAGTCAATTATGTGAGACGAATATTCAATTTGAGTCACCATAAAAAATATTTTTTTTATGTCAAAAGTATTACTTTTTATTGTAAATATAAGTATGATTCATCAATCTCACGAATAAAAATATATGAGACCGTCTCACAAAATATTTACTATAAATTGAATTAATACAAACAGAAGAACAATATTTCAGTGATTAAAAATATAGCATAAATAATACTTACATCCATTGTCTTCAAACGCTCTCCCAAGTTTTTTTAACTTTAAATACTGATGATAAAAAAAAATCAATTAATTTAATTTCTTGGACTTGTAACAATGCCATATGCGATTTTGTGAAGTATTTGTGCACATAAAGCAGGAGGTGGTGATTATGAGGAAGAGGAAGACACAAAAGGATGAGTTAAATGGGCCCAGCCCAATGTACATAGGACAGTCCAACGCATTTCCAAATAACTCTTTCTTCCCCTATTAATATGTTGTTTCAATGGTCATGTATATTCCAATTCGCCTATAATATGACTTGATATATATATATATATATATATATATATATATATAGTGAAATTTCTTGACAAATTGAAGAATTTACATGCATGATTATATTAATATTATGCAGAGATAGATTTGTACTCAATTAAATAATAGCGTAGTTTATTTATTTATCTCTTGTTACATATGATTCATCAATTGTAGATCCAACAGTTAGTTTTTTTTTTTTTTGAAACGGGGAACCTGTAGCCCCTACTCGTAGTAGCGTACTGGATAAACTATCGGATTGAATGTAGTAGGATGCAAACCACGTCAACCAAATAAACCATATTAGGAAAATTTGTGGGACAAACTCGTCCAAGAATGTGTTGGTGGGGAATAGAACATGTGAACATTATAAGCCCTCGTGTTTTTCAAGCTTATGGACCTATGCACTTCATTTTACACCTCTCTTCGAACTAAGACTCTAAATGAATACTAAAAAAAATTTATACTTGTTATGATTTGGGAAACAAACCCTATGATCATTTACTTGACAGAACATATAGGACATCTCGACATGTATGCAAAAGTGGTAAATTTCCAGCTACAATACATTATCTGTTACTCAACTTACACAAAATATTGAACTTGCCACTCTGTGGACCTCATGGAATCACAAAATATATAATTCAAATTTTAGAAGCTACAACGTTCTCTGTCTGTTGTCCACGCCGGATTAATGGAGTAATACTGTAACAATTTAGAATTCTTTGCTAGTAGACTGAATGATACCAACTAAACAACTTCGATTCGACGATGTTCGATGAAATCATCCTATAATTAGCATCTAGTAATGTTTTTGATGTCCAATAATATTACTGAAGAAATGCAGTATTGACTTCTACTTATGTAGTCATAAATGAGTGACAAATTTAAATAAACGAATTTATTTCATGATTATAATCACTGGATGCATGCATCTTGTTGATGAAACACAGTATGAAATAGTTAATATACTGTTGACATGTAAATCAACGTCCTTCCTGTCAGGAACAAATATATATATATATATATATATATATATATATATATATAAATCTAAATTCATATTTACTATCACTATTCAAATATCATTTCACTTTATTTAAATGTGATGGAATACTGAAATCATGAAATATATATATATATATACACACACACTCCCACAAGAGTTACGACTTGTAGTTTACAGCTGAAGTTCTGGCTCTCTCTTCTCTACTTCTCACTTGGAAAACTGATTAATTTTTATGGGAAAAGAGAAATTTTCATTCTTCTGTCACTCTCGAGCTCGTTTTTAAACTGCCTTTAAATGCGTAATATTGTGGAATGAATGCTGATTGATGAGCCCCGTAGCCTTCGCTCCCACCTCCTATTTTGTCTCAGATCGAAAAATAATTAATCCCATGTCACAAGTGGATAAGAATTTCTTTGTAATCAGATCTCCACTTCTTCAGGATTTCTACTCATACCTGATCTTGTTGTTGGCGGATATATTAGAGTTACCCCTATGACTCATCAACTATTCTCCGCATCAACTGCACGTTTTTTCAACCCCTCGTATTCCGAATTTCACTCTTCTCTATCCACAGAATCTTTGAACAAGTAGCTGCAGTGGAGGTTACACAGTTGGGTTTGGATAGCGCAGTTAATTCTTTTCATTTTTTTCTGGGTTTTTTTTTTAAAACCGCGTGCTGGTTCTTGACTGTTGATCACAATACATCACAGAGATAAGTTCTGGTTAGTTATTAGTTATCATGGATGATTTCTCAAGGGAGATAGAGGGAAAATTAGCTCATGATCCTTGTAGAAATAGAAATTTCGGAAGCACGAGATGGGTTCCGGGACCTGTGATCGTCGGTGCCGGGCCTTCAGGCCTGGCCGCAGCTGCTTGCTTGAAAGAAAAAGGCGTTCCATCTCTAGTTCTTGAGAGATCCAGCTGCATAGCTTCCTTGTGGCAACTTAAAACCTATGATCGCCTGAAAATCCATTTACCGAAGCAATTTTGTGAGCTTCCTCTCATGTCTTTTCCTCTAGATTTTCCAACTTACCCTACCAAACAACAGTTCATTCAGTACTTAGAAGCCTATGCAAAGAGGTTCGAAATCAGGCCTATTTTCAATAATAGGGTTGTGAGTGCTGAGTTTGACCGGAATATTGGGTTTTGGAGGGTGAAAACAGTGGTAGCAGCAGAAGGGGCAGTAGAGGAGCAGGTGGAGTACGTGTCCCGGTGGCTGATAGTGGCGACGGGGGAGAATGCGGAGGCGGTGGTGCCGAAAATGGAAGGGACGGAGGATTTTGGTGGTGCTGTGGTGCATACGAGTAGGTATAAGAATGGAGGGGTTTATAAAGGGAAAAAGGTGCTTGTTGTTGGATGCGGGAACTCTGGAATGGAGGTGTGTTTAGATCTCTGCAATCATAATGCCAGCCCTTCACTTGTTGTGAGAGATACGGTAAGATTTTCATTTCTTAACTTATATGTGCGATTTCAGTATTTTTCATTTGAAGTTTTTTTTTGGGTTTTTCCATGTTAATTGGAAAAACAAAGTTTTTTTTTCATTTCAAAGAATTTATACGAAAACAAGGCAAAGCCCAAGATTCTTGAATGCTTTTTTCAGTACTTTTCATTTATTTTTTTAATTATATATGTATTCAGTATATCAAAAGGTGCATATTTGCATGTAAAATTGACAGTATAAGAATAGTGGAGTTTATAGCTGTTCTGTGGGAGTGGGAGAAACTTTATTCTCAAGTTATAATGCTAAATGTTCAAAGATCTTTCTTCCTCACACTCCTATTTTTTTTTGAAAATTCCCTTAATAGATAGAAAGGGAAAGTGAAACCCTAATTCGTAAAATCTTAAGAATTTCATTTTGATATTTTTCATATATATGATTAATTAGATCGAATAAATGCATTAATAACATTTATAATCCATGCATAACACCTCTTTTAGGTGCAGAAAGGAAACAACCTCCATGTTTTTCACTTTCTTGGGATTCTCAAGCATGCGCAACAATGTTATAAGATCTTATTTTTTATAATTAGTTATTGTTATATAATTTCTTTATGCTTTCCTCTATTTACTTATATTTTAATCCAGAGTTCCTTATTTTGTTAATGACTTTGCATTTTGCAATCAATTTAGGTCCACATTCTGCCACAAGAGATGCTGGGAAGATCAACTTTCGGGTTGTCCATGTGGTTGCTAAAGTGGCTACCTATACAACTTGTCGACCGGATTTTATTGATCGTTTCATGGCTCATGCTAGGCGATACGAGCCGGTTTGGGTTGGACCGGCCTCAACTAGGCCCACTCGAGCTAAAGAACCTGTCAGGAAAGACACCAGTATTGGACGTTGGAACCCTTGATAAGATTAAAAGTGGAGACATCAAAGTACAGCTCCCTTAACGAATAATTGATTTGCTTTGCATTTGTTAAGTGGCAATTTTTAGCCTAACCAAAACCACCTTTTTTGTCCAAAAAAATACAAAGAAAGGGTTTCTATATTTGGTTGAGATTGAATATGCACCGGAGATTCCATACATTACTTGATTAATATTACCTACCATCTTTGGTACGGTATTTTCAAAATATATTAATTTATGCTGATTTTTTTCGTTAATACATAGGTATTTCCCAGCATCCGGAGACTTGGGCATCGATCTGTCGAATTTGTAGATGGAAGAAGAGAAAGTTTTGACGCAATAATCCTAGCAACTGGTTACAAAAGCAATGTTCCATCTTGGCTAAAGGTACTGCGAACTAATTTATGGACCATTTTATCACATAATCTGTTGTTTTTGCGAGTACCGTATACTCAAAAAACTAATCTGCTCACCATTCGGACAGGAAAATGAAATGTTTTCAGATAAAGATGGCCTCCCAAAAAGGCCATTTCCCAATGGATGGAAAGGCGAATGTGGGCTATACGCCGTTGGGTTCACCAAACGCGGCCTTCTCGGTGCATCGATGGATGCTAAGAACATTGCAGATGACATAGGAAGCTGTTGGAAGGAAGAAGCAAAGCATCTCTCGGCCATCTCATGGCCATATTTAATGCAAAAGAGCAATTTTTGCTGATAAGTCGATATCGTACGAGGTACTATATTATATGGTGTGTAGGATTGACTCGATTCAAGTCTGATTAACGGAGAAAATTTTGGGTTGGCACCAGAAGGGTTCAAGCTCCTGGTTATGGAGGGAAATCGAAATACCGATCGATGAAGGAAGGATCAAAATTTTTTTTACCGAGTGATTTGATCATGCCCGCAAAACATCAAAAAAATGGAGGGTTTTTGAGTGAAAAAAAGGCTCTTTAAGGCATGTAGTGTATACATCTTGTGCATTGACCAATCTCCCTAATTATTAGGTACTTGACTTTTAGTTAATAGGGTTAATTCTTGGCACATGTACGTATGTATGTATTGGCAGTTGGTGTGTTTTACTTTATGTTTCTTTAGTGAAAAAATGTGTATATTTTGACGTTTGTGTTAATGCTTAATCCTGAAGAGTATGTACTCAGAATTAGTTAATTAATATTAATTAAGTTGAGAAAATTCGAGAATATATATTTATATAATAATGTGAGAATTATAATAAAACATGATGGGGAAAGTCTGGTACCAAAATTCTATATGATCGCTGCCTCATTTAGTGCAATTTTTATGGCTTCTGCCAATCTGGAATTGAAATGATTACATTCTCCAGCACTGGATTTTGGACCACAAGATTTAAATATAAACTGGGCATAACTGACTGACATTTATTAACAAGTCATGCAACAAATATAATTATATTTATACAATAATTTTTATAATTCAAAAGTTTTAATACAAAAAATTCATTTATTAATTTCACGGAAAATTCAATACAAAATCTTACAAGATAATAATAAAATTTTACGATATAATTATTATAAATATTAATATACGATATATTTGTGGTACATTTATCATTATTCTTTAGTAACATAGAAAATCATTAATGCTTGTGTATATTAACTAAATTCTTGGTGTCGGTGGTTGAAGATGTTATGATAAAAATATATTTAGAGATGGAGTGAATAAAAACTTTCAATTTTGTGATCAAAAGAGCTATAATAATTCGGTTTTTAAAATATTGAATACCGATAAATTAAATAAAGTTTGGATTTATAACCAAGAGGAAAAAACTCAAAATAATCTAACTAAAAATTGAATAAACATTTTTTAAATATCTGAAAGATATGCAAGTTAAATGTGTAAACACGGTTTCGTTAAAATATTTTGTCAAATCCTTTGCATGCAATATCTTGGTATTTGAAAGACACATAAAATGATTCAATAATGCCTACCAAAAACAGTAGCAAAAATAAGTAAATGCGATAAATAAATCTCCACAAATTTGTTTATGGATGTTCAGATATTCACAACTATAATGTCACTCATTCTTTCATTGGAAGGATTCAATTGAAGACTTTAATTTATACAACTATTTGTAAAAATCTATTTCGACTTATGACTTATCTATTATCTAATCAAAACTTCTAGTACACTTATGATTGTAGGCTGCAACATTACAATCATATAATTTTAAATATCTCTTACGCCTAGACTACAACACAATTCTAAATCTCATCATGTGAAAACCACCATTCTACTGTTCTTGAAGCTCAATTCTCTTTTGTGTGAGCGTTTGTGTATGAGAGGATTTAATCAATTGCACTATATCTATCTCTCATGTATCCTTACATACAAGCTAAAAGATCTTACTAAATATCAATTTAGAGTTTTCTTCCAAGGCGCTCCCATTCTAGCTTATTTTTCTTGCATATATGCTTCCCATGCTTGAATCCCCATCAAAGTTTATATTTGATCTTCAAGATGATGTATAAATATGCTCCAAGTATGATATGAGTATTTGAAATAAAAATATGATTGCTTGGAAAAGTTATGTACGATTTTTTACATTGAAACAAATATATTTGACTTTCTATTTACTTTTTTATATCGTGCTGGTGGCTGGACTTTGAGCAGTCCGGTCAACTTTGAGCGGATGGACTTCAAGAGCTGTTTTGTCGGATTTTGAGCGGTTGACTTTGAGCGGTTTGAAATTGAGTCTAGTACAAAAAATCAAGTTGTTCTCTTTTTTTTTTTTTATTGTAATCCTTGATTCATCCATTTTTGGGTAACATTATAAACGTGAAAGTTGTAGGATTTTTTTTAAAAAAAATTCCATAGAACTAAGAATCACTCAATTTCGATTTCATATAAGAGAGATATGCACGAAATACTAGACCTGCTCGAAAAAAGTTTGACAAAAGGCTAGAAGTTTTATGGTCCGATCCTGTGATTACAACCCTTGATTCGTTGATTTTTGGACAAAGTGGTAAACATAAAGTTATATCCCTTTCTCTTAGCTTTCCATAAAATCATCCGAGTTCTTATGAAGAGATATGCTCAAAATACCAGAAGTGATCAAGTCTAATCGACATCTGTATCTGTGTACAGAACCAACAAATTCATCGTGGTTTTCAGCCTCTTAAGCTCGATCCAGACTTCAACTTTGGATGATAATTTGTAGATCACTATCATAGCTTTCTAACTCATGTTGAATCATTCCAGCCGTTTGCTGTATCCGTAACTTTTAGCTAGACGTTGCGATGTCTGGTTAGCTTAGATTACATCTGAACTAACTTGACCGGCATAAAAATTACTTGTAGAGAATTAAGTTATCTTTCAATCGTTTAGGACTCTAGTCATATGAATCACTGGTTTATGATATATCAACAAAATACCAGAAGTGGTCATGCTAAGTCGTTTGCAATATCCATGACTTCTAGCTTAATCTTGCAACTACTATTTCACCTAGATAACATCCGAACTAGCCAGACCGTCCTGAAGTATGATTTTTCAAAAATTTTGTTTTCTTTTCAATCGTTTTGCCTGATGGTAAGTTCAATCATTGAGCTATGAGATATTGTGCAGCTCGCTAGGGTCTAACCGTTCGCAAAATGGAGTTCCAGCTTCCAACTTTAGGTAGCAACTCCACAATTGAGTACATATATTAAAAACATAATAACAAGTTTTGTTATCATCAAAATCAAGATTGCTATCGTTTCCACAACCCAAAATCTCCCTATTTTTTATGATCATAAAACTTGGATAAAAAGAATTTTATCTAACATATTTATCTTTTTTTTTGAGTGAATAAAAAGATTGATTTTAAAACAAATTAAATACAAAGTTTTTCTCTCGCTCAAGTTTTAAATTCAATCTCTCCCTTAAAATTATGATTAGCTCTTCCCTTATATTTTTAAAAGTTTGAAATTGATAAAAGTATAGGAGTCTAACTAAAACAAATATTTTCAAAATATGCAATGTGCAAATAATAACACAAAATATGAAATCTCAAATCACATTGAAGTACATTTGATACACAATAATATCAAGTTGAGTAAACAAGTTTTAGTAAGAATAGACAACAACAATTCAAAATTTCAAGCAACACAAAATCAAGTTATATTTGTCAACTCAAACATTCATTAGACATTTGAGAGATTCTCTTATAAAATACTAATTACAATCATAAATGTAAGGAAATTGCTAAGCATGCAGACATAAAACCTTGAAATCGTGCTATCAATGTTTTGTGTGCCGACAACATTCTTAAGTTCCTCGAAAAAAACTCTAACTTTTGCTTATGCCATGTTTTGCTGCTGCAACACAAATGTTCTAAATTTAACGAACAAACTGTTTTTTCCTCGAGCATGATTAGACAACAAATTTTATACCACTGTGATCATCTACAAGTCTAGTTTGCAATGAAAAAAATGGTTTGTATTTTCGACAATCGAAGACGGAGTTATGCCATTTTTCTCAAGGTTGCTGCAAGCTATCCAAAAATTAAACTATGCATGTATTTTAGAAAAATCTGAAAATTTTGAATTTTAAAGATCAAAATCAGTTTCAAATTCTCTTTCAAGAACAAAAACCTCTTATACTACTTTTTAGGATCGGAAATGTGCTTAAATGAGGTGAATAAATACTTTAAACTATTTTACACTAAAAGAGCCACAATAGCTCGGTTCTTGAAATATTGAACACCGAAAAATTAAACCGAGTTTTGTTCTATAATCAAGCAGAAGTAACTCAAAATAATCTCTCTAAAAATCGATTAAATATTTTGTAAAACATTTGAAAGAAATACAAGTTAAATGTGTAAAAATGATTTGGTTGAAGAATTTTATTAAACACTTTGTATGCAATATTTTAGTATTTGAAAGACACACAAAATGCTTTAATTATGCCTGACAAAAACAGTACCAAAATTAAGTAAATGATAAATATGAACTAATTTGTTTATAGATGTCCGGAGATTCCCAACTCTTAAGTAAATGCAATAAATAATTATGCACTAATTTTTTTTATGGATGTCCGGAGATTCATAACTTTTGTCACCTATTATTATGCTTGGAATGATCTATTAAAAGACTTTGATTTATACAGCTATTTTTACAAACCTATTTTGACTTAGGACTAAATCATTTCCTAATCAAAACTTCTAGCACACTTTCGATTGTAGGTTGCAATTCACAATCCGCATAATATTTAAAGTCTATTATGCCAATATTAAAAACATAATTTTTAATGTCTTCGTGAAAAGACTATCACTCAATTATTCTTGAAACTCAACTCTTTTTTCGTATGAGTGATTGTGTGTGTGAGGATTTAATCTATTACAGTGTATTTATATCTCAAATGCATCACCACACATAAGGGAAAATCTCTCACTAGATTAATATATCTTTTTAGACTTTCTTCTTGAGGTTGCTGTCATTCTAGTTTGTTTTTCATGTATTTAGGTTGCACATGCTTTGAATCCACATCAAAGATTATATTTTATTTTCAAAATGTGGTATAAATAATCTCAAAGAGTGATATGAACATTTGAAAAAAGAATAGAACTATTTGAAAATTTTATGTCGGTTTATGACATTGAAACAATTATTGTAGAACCCGTAAATCAGTCTACGTATAAGCCATGCATAATTCTAGATTTTTAAATTTAATTGACTTCATTGCATAGTTATTTTAAATGCATTTATTTGAAGTTAATTATTCATTATTTCAGTTCAGTAGTTTGATTTTTAGCATTTCAGTTATTTCAGTGAGGCCGGACTGGAGTCGGAGTTTTGAGATAGAATTTAAGATCCAAAAAATATTTCCAGAAGTTAATTTAGCTAGCAAGTAAGTTCATTTAAGTTAGAAAGGGAGGTTTGAGGATTTAATTTAATTATTTGAGGTGATTAATAAATAAGCTCATTTAAGTTGCATAATTAAGGGGTTAGCTCACAAAATTAATTAAAGGATTAGTAAAGTTTTTAAGGGTTATTAATTCACTAGATAATTATTTTTCCCTTCCTTTTATTTAGTGAATTTCGGCCACCCCCTTAGACTATTAAACAATTCATTTGCCTTGCCACCTTTGACCCTTTCTTGTATTTAATTAGGAAGATAATTCTTTGATCTTTCTAGCACCATTTAATGATCTAATTAGCATTATCCTATCCTAGTCTAGCATGTAAAAATCGGCCACTACCTCTAGAAACATCCACCAACTCATTTGATATCAAACTAGAATTCAAAATTTAAAATGAGAAGACTTGGTCTTTGATCTTTCCTTATATCTTGCACCTATCCCCCTCACTCCCATAACCATCTTTTCCCCCCTCTCCTTTTAAAAAATTCAGAGTGAATTCAGACTCATTTTCAGAGGTAAAAATCGTGAGGTACATAGCCAAAAAGAAGAGAGAAAAATCGAGAGCAAGGTAAGGTAGAAAAGGAAGCGCTTCGTCTCCTCCGCGCCGTCTCGTCTCTTCTTTTCGTTTTCTTTCGAAACGAAACCAGGCATGTCTAGATTTCTTTCAAACCTCAATCAAGTCATATTATTAATTATTTTTCAGTATATGATCATGTTTTATCAAGCAAAAACCGAGATACATGTCAAAACATTTTAAAACAACACATGCAGAATTTTCGATTTTTCCTTGGCAAGCTTCATGGTTTCTTTTGGTTTGTGAGTTTCAGGTATTGGATCGACTCCAGGCTCCCAAGGTGACTTATATACATGTAATAGGATGCATTAGGACCACATTTGTCCATCGGTTTCAGCCCATGCTCGCTGGAAAGCAAGAAATGACAGCAACACCATTTGTGTCCCTTTTTGAGTTCGAAAATTCAGTTGGGTTGTCAAGGAGGAAGGATCTGATCTTGGCTGCCCTAGGGGCCTATAGCCATGGTTAGATCACTCCCCTAGCATGTCTAAGACGTGACTAAGTCGCCCTTTTGGTGGCTTGGTCCATGGTGAATCGGTTTTAATCAAATCAACAAGAACAGCCCCTTTCCCCATTCGGCTTCTTCATCGGTTCAGCATATGGTTTCGGTTTTTGGTTGCTTGGTATGGATCTTGTTTGGCCTATGGCCCATAGCTACGGTTCATACCATGCCCCTATATGTCTAGATCGTGCCATGGTCAATCAAATGGCCACTGGAACGACGCAAGACATCGATCTAAGCAAAACACTACACACGCATGAACGTTGGTTCTCGGTTGGAGTTTCGGTTGAGTTTTGGTGTGACGCGGATTGTGGCTGGCCTAGGGCCCTTAGCCATGGTTCAAATCACTCCTTGGGATGTTGGTAAGAGTCTCTGGTCGGTGGTTCACGCCCCAATGGCCGGTAGTCTTGAAAACAACACAAGTTACACGATTGTACAGTTGCTGGAAAATTACAGCAAGTTGCTGTGTCGGTTCGGTGGCTCGTTCGAGTTCTTGGTTGGCTTTTAGCCCATGGCCTTGGACTGGATAGTGCCTCATTGAGTTAGGAAGGTCATGTTTTCGACCGTTTGTCATTTGGATTATTTTTGAGGTCGTACGAGAATTTACGGTGCGATGTGCCAAATTGACTCTCGAAAGAGCGTTTCGTGTTTTGGCCTCCATTCCACCTAGATTTTGACCCTATCATTTTAGGATCATTATTTTATGATTTTTCAGCGTATTTTAATCATGACTATACGTCGGTTTGGTGTCGGTTCAGGTTGGCTCGGAGTCATGATTAAATGCGAAGTCATTAGGCGTCATAGTCGCATCTTTTGAACTAAATTGCATAGTTGGTCAAGTTTAAGCTATTGCATATTTTTCATGGCACAGTTAGGTTGCAGCGAGCCTGGGGACGATCCAATCCAATCCAGTTGGTAAAATTACAAGATTTTTCATTACGTCAGTTAATTATATTACGTGCATGAAAACAGAAAATGATTATTTTTTAGATTTATGCAATATGGCTTGTGGTTCATTCACTATGTGGGAGTGTTATTTTATACAGTCGCCAGTGACCGATCAGTTCAGTATGGTACCACCCGGTCGCCAGTGACTGGCCAGCTCAGTTCAGTTTCAGCCTCCCCGGTAGCCAGTCACCGATCAGTTCAGCTTAGTGCAGTGGCCACAGGCGTAAAACATAATCTCAACAGAAAATTTTATCAGTTATTTCAGTACAGGCTCCAAGGAGCAAACATTTTTACTGTGATTATCAGTTCAGTTATGCACGTATTATAATTGCTCAGTACAGATTATTTTCAGCATGCCTCAGGACAGGATATGTTAACTCATGCATATTTTAATTCAGATTTTTACTCGTTACCTGCGATATATGCATGCTAGTCTTTAGGCTCACTAGACTTGATTGTTGTAGGTACTGATGAGGCCAGGGCCGAGGGCGGGGACCAGTGAGCCAGCTTGGGTCGGCAGTAGTGGCACCCGAGGACTTCAGAGCAGCAGTCGTTATTTTATTCCGCAAACATTTTATCAGTCGTTGAACTTGATTCACCAGTGATTTTATGAATGAGGCCATTTAAGTTCTTTTAAAAAGAAAATTTTTAATTTTTCCGCAAATTTTCAAGCAAGAAGTTACAGGGCCTCTGCAATTGGTATCAGAGCGGTGGTTCTGTATAGGGTTTCACTACTACTGACCGCAAGAAGCTCACGAAGCCACGTCTTCGGTCTGTAAGTTTTTCAGTTCAGCATTTTGTTCAGCATTTCAGTTAAAGCATGAATTATTTTGTCAGCATGCTTCCAGATTTTCAGTACTTCAGTGTTCATTTAAAATAAATTATGGAATTATGCATGTTAGTTACGTATGGGTTATGTTGGAACAGTATGCCCCCTAGACGCATTTTAGAGCGCAACAGAGAGGAGGAGCCTCGCCGAGAGGACAGGGAGGAGCGTAGACCAGAGGGAGACCTACCACCTCCTCCACCACCCCCACCGGACATGAGTGCCCAGACGTTAGCTGGGATGGCACAGTTCTTCGCACAGTTTGCGGGGAACAATGCCGCAGCCGCAGCCAGGCC
Source organism: Primulina tabacum (assembly GCF_025594145.1). Taxonomy (NCBI): domain Eukaryota; kingdom Viridiplantae; phylum Streptophyta; class Magnoliopsida; order Lamiales; family Gesneriaceae; genus Primulina; species Primulina tabacum. Next base: position 49,718,900 of record NC_134553.1, on the reverse strand, counting down.
GACAGGGCCCGAGGCTGTTTATGAGCGATTCATGAAGATGCGCCCAAAGGAATTCTCTGGGACATCTGACCCCATGGTTGCCGAGGGATGGATCAAATCCCTCGAGGTCATCTTTGAGTTTATGGAGCTGGGGGACGCAGACCGAGTCCGATGTGCCACCTATCTGTTCACTGGAGACGCCCGCTTATGGTGGGAAGGAGCTTCGGTAGCCTTGACTTTGGCTACACTTTCATGGACCCGCTTTACGGAAGTTTTCTACTCCAAGTATTTTTCTGAGGAGGTTCGCACCAGGCTGACCACCGAGTTCATGAGTCTGAGACAGGGGGATATGACGGTTATGGAGTTTATCCGTAAGTTCGAGAGGGGCTGTCACTTTGTGCCCCTGATCGCGAATGATGCCAGAGCCAAGCTGATGCACTTCCTGGTGGGTTTACGGCCGATCTTGCGCCGGGATGTTAGGGTATCTGACCCTGCTACTTATGAGATTGCCGTCTCCAAGGCCTTAGCCGCAGAGCAGGATCTGCGGGATATCGAGAGGGATCGCCAGGGCAAGCGCCCAGTCCAGGCACCGCACCGCCCTCCTCCTCATCAGCATCAGCAGCAGAATAAGAGGCCTTTTCATGGACCGCCCAGGAACCGAGGCCAGCAGCAGCAGCAGCGGGGACGCCCAGCCCCGAGGACTCAGGAGCACCCCGTCTATCCCAGGTGCTCACGTTGCCATCCTGGAGCATGCATGGCTGGCTCAGGAAAGTGTTTTAAGTGCGGCAGTCCAGACCACATGTTGTTGCAGTGCCCTCAGAGGAATCTGCCTACTCAGGGCAGGGTTTTTGCTCTCCATGCCGCGGAAACCAACCCTGAGACTATGTTGTTGACAGGGAGAATTTTTATATCTGGTTCCGCTACCAAGGCCTTGATAGATTCAGGGGCCACTCACTCGTTTATTTCGGAGGTCTTTGCAAACTTTCTCAAGATCCAGACCATTGGGCTAGATACAGCCTTTTCAGTAGTGTTGCCGTCAGGCAAGGAGATGGCAGCCACCAATGTTATCCGAGATATAGACCTTGAGCTGCACGGTAATCTTGTTTATGCGGATCTGATGGTGCTACCGATGCCGGAATTTGACATCATCCTAGGGATGGACTGGCTATTGAGGAACAGAGTGTTGATAGACTTCCAACGGAGATCCGTTCTTGTCCGACCGCCTGGAATGGAGCAGTTCTTATTTGAGCCGGACAGGTACTTTCCTTTACCGCACATTATTCCGTATGTTCAGGCTAGGAAACTCATGCATAGAGGGTGTCGGGCATTTCTAGCGACCTTTTTATCTGTCCCCGAGGAACCCAGCCAGTCAGCCTCAGATGTTCCGATTGTCAGAGATTTCTTAGACGTTTTTCCCGAAGACGTCTGTGGTATGCCACCTGAGAGAGAGGTGGAGTTTTCCATTGATCTTATGCCAGGTACGGCTCCGATATCCAAAGCGCCGTACCAACTAGCACCGACAGAGATGGCAGAGCTTAAGAAGCAGATTCAGGAACTTCTCGACAAGGAGTTCATCCGCCCGAGCTTTTCTCCATGGGGCGCGCCGGTCTTATTTGTGAAGAAGAAGGATGGCTCGATGAGGCTTTGCATTGACTACCGGGAGTTGAACAGGGTTACAGTGAAGAATAAATACCCACTGCCGAGGATTGAGGATCTGTTTGACCAGTTGCAGGGAGCTTCGATTTTCTCCAAGATAGATCTGCGTTCCGGTTATCACCAGTTGAGGGTGAGAGATGCTGATGTTTCGAAGACAGCTTTCAGGACTCGTTATGGTCACTACGAGTTCCTTGTGATGCCGTTCGGTCTGACGAATGCGCCAGCGATCTTCATGGATCTAATGAATCGCTTTCAGCCGTACCTCGACCAGTTTGTGATAGTGTTCATAGATGACATTCTCGTCTACTCCAAGAGTCGGGAGGAGCACAGCAGGCATCTGACCACAGTGTTGCAGACATTGCAGAAGCACAAACTATTCGCAAAGTTCAGTAAGTGCGAATTCTGGTTAGAGAAGGTGGCGTTCTTGGGCCACATTGTTTCTAGCAGTGGCATTGAGCTAGACCCGGCGAAAGTCGCTGCAGTCAGAGATTGGGTTGTGCCTCAGAATGCATCCGAGATCCGCAGTTTTCTTGGGCTAGCAGGATATTACAGGAAGTTCATTCAGGGATTCTCATCCATTGCCGTTCCACTCACATCACTGACCAAGAAAAATGTGAAGTTTGTGTGGAGCGAGGAGTGTCAGAAGAGCTTCGATACTTTGAAGCAAGCTCTTATCTCAGCACCCGTTTTGGCTGTACCGTCAGGATCCGGTGAGTTTGTCCTTTATACCGATGCTTCAAAGCTTGGTTTAGGTGCAGTTTTGATGCAGCATGGGAGAGTGATAGCGTATGCTTCTCGACAGCTAAAAATCCACGAGAAGAACTACCCTACCCATGATCTGGAGTTAGCGGCCGTAGTTTTTGCCTTGAAGATTTGGAGGCACTATCTGTATGGAGAGAAGTGTCAGATCTTTACCGACCATAAGAGCCTCAAGTATTTCTTTACGCAGAAGGAGCTGAACATGCGTCAGAGGCGTTGGTTGGAGCTTGTGAAAGACTACGATTGTGACATTAGCTACCACCCGGGTAAAGCTAATGTAGTTGCGGATGCTTTGAGCAGAAAAGTCGCAGTGATGGCTCATTTGACGATTCAGAAACCTCTTCAGATTGAGATGCAGAGGTTTGATCTTGAGACTTACCCTCGAGGTAGAGTTCCTCGTCTATCTACCTTGACCATTCAGTCTTCCCTTTTGGACCGTATTCGCAGTGGTCAGGCCGCAGATGAGCAGTTGGTACAGTGGAAGAAGAGAGATGAAGCCAAGGGCAGTGTTTTGTATTCAGTCAGCGACGGTATTGTGAGATACCAAGACAGGATATGGGTTCCTAGCAGTGATTCTATCCGAGCAGACATCTTATCAGAGGCCCATACGTCCCCGTACTCCATTCACCCTGGGAGTACGAAGATGTACAAAGATCTGCAGCTATTGTATTGGTGGCCAGGGATGAAGAAGGACATCAGACGTTTTGTGTCCGAGTGTCTGACCTGCCAGTTAGTGAAGGCCGAGCATCAGAGACCAGCAGGTTTGCTCAAGCCTCTCCCTATTCCCGAGTGGAAGTGGGAGAATGTTACCATGGATTTTGTGACCGGATTGCCGAAGTCAGCCAGGGGATCGAATGCTATTTGGGTGATTGTAGATCGTCTTACCAAATCAGTGCACTTCTTGCCTATTAAGACGACTTTCACCATGATTCAGTATGCAGAGCTGTATATCCGAGAGATAGTCCGACTCCATGGTATTCCAGTTTCGATCGTATCCGATAGAGATCCCAGATTCACTTCCTCATTTTGGAAGAGCTTGCATTCGACTTTGGGTACGAAGTTGCTGTTTAGCACAGCTTTCCATCCGCAGACAGATGGGCAGTCGGAGCTAGTTATTCAGATTTTGGAGGATCTTCTTCGCGCTTGCGTCATCAATTTCTCAGGGAGTTGGGAGTCGAACTTGCCACTGGTTGAGTTCACCTACAACAACAGCTTCCAGTCTTCTATTGGTATGGCTCCGTATGAAGCGCTGTATGGCCGCAAGTGCAGATCTCCTGTTCATTGGGATGAAGTAGGAGAGAGAGCAGAGTTGGGTCCAGAGATTGTCCAGCAGGCAGCAGAGGTAGGAGTTAAGATCCGTGATAGGATGAGGACTGCTCAGAGCCGACAGAAGAGTTATGCCGATCAGCGGAGGAGAGAGTTAGAGTTTGCAGTGGGCGATCATGTCTTCGTGAAAGTGGCACCTATGAAGGGTGTCATGAGATTTGGGAAGAAAGGGAAGCTCAGTCCGAGATTCATTGGACCGTTTGAGATTCTTGACAGAGTTGGGACGCTTGCTTATCGTGTGGCTCTTCCGCCGAATCTGGCCGGAGTACACAATGTCTTTCACGTCTCCATGCTGAGAAAGTACATGGCAAATCCTTCGCATGTGCTGAATTTCGAGCCGTTGCAGCTTACTCCGAACTTGTCTTATGAGGAGAGACCAGTGCAGATCCTAGACAGGCAGGAGAAGAAGCTTCGGAACAAGCTGGTTAAGCGAGTCAAAGTCAAATGGCTCAACCATTCTGAGGAGGAAGCTACGTGGGAGTCTGAGCCGGAGATGAGAGATCGATACCCTGAGTTATTCGATGAGTTCTAATTTCGAGGACGAAATTTCTTTTAAGGGGGGAAGGATTGTAGAACCCGTAAATCAGTCTACGTATAAGCCATGCATAGTTCTAGATTTTTAAATTTAATTGACTTCATTGCATAATTATTTTAAATGCATTTATTTGAAGTTAATTATTCATTATTTCAGTTCAGTAGTTTGATTTTTAGCATTTCAGTTATTTCAGTGAGGCCGGACTGGAGTCGGAGTTTTGAGATAGAATTTAAGATCCAGAAAATATTTCCAGAAGTTAATTTAGCTAGCAAGTAAGTTCATTTAAGTTAGAAAGGGAGGTTTGAGGATTTAATTTAATTATTTGAGGTGATTAAAAAATAAGCTCATTTAAGTTGCATAATTAAGGGGTTAGCTCACCAAATTAATTAAAGGATTAGTAAAGTTTTTAAGGGTTATTAATTCACTAGATAATTATTTTTCCCTTCCTTTTATTTAGTGAATTTCGGCCACCCCCTTAGACTATTAAACAATTCATTTGCCTTGCCACCTTTGACCCTTTCTTGTATTTAATTAGGAAGATAATTCTTTGATCTTTCTAGCACCATTTAATGATCTAATTAGCATTATCCTATCCTAGTCTAGCATGTAAAAATCGGCCACTACCTCTAGAAACATCCACCAACTCATTTGATATCAAACTAGAATTCAAAATTTAAAATGAGAAGACTTGGTCTTGGATCTTTCCTTATATCTTGCACCTATCCCCCTCACTCCCAAAACCATCTTTCCCCCCCTCTCCTTTTCGAAAATTCAGAGTGAATTCAGACTCATTTTCAGAGGTAAAAATCGTGAGGTACATAGCCAAAAAGAAGAGAGAAAAATCGAGAGCAAGGTAAGGTAGAAAAGGAAGCGCTCCGTCTCCTCCGCGCCGTCTCGTCTCTTCTTTTCATTTTCTTTCGAAACGAAACCAGGCATGTCTAGATTTCTTTCAAACCTCAATCAAGTCATATTATCAATTATTTTTCAGTATATGATCATGTTTTATCAAGCAAAAACCAAGTTACATGTCAAAACATTTTGAAACAACACATGCAAAATTTTCGATTTTTCCTTGGCAAGCTTCACGATTTCTTTTGGTTTGTGAGTTTCAGGTATTGGATCGACTCCAGGCTCCCAAGGCGACGTATATACATGTAATAGGATGCATTAGGACCACATTTGTCCATCGGTTTCAGCCCATGCTTGCTGGAAAGCAAGAAATGACAGCAACACCATTTGTGTCCCTTTTTGAGTTCGAAAATTCAGTTGGGTTGTCAAGGAGGAAGGATCTGATCTTGGCTGCCCTAGGAGCCTATAGCCATGGTTAGATCACTCCCCTAGCATGTCTAAGACGTGACTAAGTCGCCCTTTTGGTGGCTTGGTCCATGGTGCATCGGTTTTAATCAAATCAACAAGAACATCCCCTTTCCCCATTCGGCTTCTTCATTGGTTCAGCATATGGTTTCGGTTTTTGGTTGCTTGGTATGGATCTTGGTTGGCCTATGACCCATAGCTACGGTTCATACCATGCCCCTATATGTCTAGATCGTGCCATGGTCAATCAAATGGCCACTGGAACGACGCAAGACATCGATCTAAGCAAAACACTACACACGCATGCACGTTGGTTCTCGGTTGGAGTTTCGGTTGAGTTTTGGTGTGACGCGGATTGTGGCTGGCCTAGGGCCCTTAGCCATGGTTCAAATCACTCCTTGGGATTGGTAAGAGTCTCTGGTCGGCGGTTCACGCCCCAATGGCCGGTAGTCTCGAAAACAACACAAGTTACACGATTGTACAGTTGCTGGAAAATTACAGCAAGTTGCTGTGTCGGTTCGGTGGCTCGTTCGAGTTCTTGGTTGGCTTTTAGCCCATGGCCTTAGACTGGACAGTGCCTCATTGAGTTAGGAAGGTCATGTTTTCGACCGTTTGTCATTTGGATCATTTTTGAGGTCGTACGAGAATTTACGGTGCGATGTGCCAAATTGACTCTCGAAAGAGCGTTTCGTGTTTTGGCCTCCATTCCACCTAGATTTCGACCCTATCATTTTAGGAGCATTATTTTATGATTTTTCAGCGTATTTTAATCATGAATATACGTCGGTTCGGTGTCGGTTCAGGTTGGCTTGGAGTCATGATTAAATGCGAAGTCATTAGGCGTCATAGTCGCATCTTTTGAACTAAATTGCATAGTTGGTCAAGTTTAAGCTATTGCATATTTTTCATGGCACAGTTAGGTTGCAGCGAGCCTGGGGACGATCCAATCCAATCCAGTTGGTAAAATTACAGGATTTTTCATTACGTCAGTTAATTATATTACGTGCATGAAAACAGAAAATGATTATTTTTGAGATTTATGAGATATGGCTTGTGGTTCATTCACTATGTGGGAGTGTTATTTTATACGGTCGCCAGTGACCGATCACTTCAGTATGGTACCACCCGGTCGCCAGTGACCGGCCAGCTCAGTTCAGTTTCAGCCTCCCCGGTAGCCAGTTACCGATCAGTTCAGCTTAGTGCAGTGGCCACAGGCGTAAAACATAATCTCAACATAAAATTTTATCAGTTATTTCAGTACAGGCTCCAAGGAGCAAACATTTTTATTGTGATTATCAGTTCAGTTATGCACGTATTATAATTGCTCAGTACAGATTATTTTCAGCATGCCTCAAGACAGGATATGTTAACTCATGCATATTTTCATTCAGATTTTTACTCGTTACCTGCGATATATGCATGCTAGTCTTTAGGCTCACTAGACTTGATTGTTGTAGGTACTGATGAGGCCAAGGCCGAGGGCGGGGACCAGTGAGCCAGCTTGGGTCGGCAGTAGTGGCACCCGAGGACCTCAGAGCAGCAGTCGTTATTTTATTCCGCAAACATTTTATCAGTCGTTGGATATTTTTAAATTATGATTTTTGGCAAACTTTATTTTCTTCCGCTGCAATATTTTGAAATATTGAACTTGATTCACCAGTGATTTTATGCATGAAGCCATTTAAGTTCTTTTAAAAAGAAAATTTTTAATTTTTCCGCAAATTTTCAAGCAAGAAGTTACAAGGCCTCTGCAATTATATTTGACTTTCTGACAACTTTTTGGCATCGGGCTGACGGCTGGACTTTGAGCAGTCCAGTTGGATTTCAGTGGTAGACTATAAACTGGTCCGTTCGGATTTTAGCAGCTGGACTTTAGGAGCTGTACGGTTGGATTTTGAGCGGCTGGACTTTGAGCGGTTTGAAGTTGAGTCTAGCTGCGCAAAGTCGAGTTGTTCTTTTTTTTTTAATATTACTCTTGATCCATTGATTTTTGGGGAAAGTTACGAACATGAAAGATATTATATCTTCTTAATACATATTGAATCCTTTCATGATGATAATTGAGCTGAGAGATATGATCAAAATATCAGAACTACTCAAGTCTATCTGTTTGATGCGTTCACGACTTCTAGCTAGATTTTTCAATGTCTGGTTGGCATAAATTACTAACAAAGTAGCCTGACTGGCATGACTATGAATTCTAGAGAATTAAGTTGTTTTTCCAATCGTTTAGGCCTCTAGTCATTTGAACAATTTGTTTGTGAGATATCAGCAAAATACAAGAAGTGGTAAAGTTATGTCGTTGGCTATATCCATGACTTCTAGCTTGATTTAACAACCACTATTTTTCCTAGATAACATCCAAAATAGCCCTACCGACATGAGGTATGATTTGCCGCAAATTTCGTTTTCTTTTCAGCCATTTTTTCGGCTGGTCATTTCAATGAACGAGCTATGAGATATCATTGAAATGTTGCATCTCGCCAGAGTCTAACTGTTTGCAAAATTGGAGTTCCATCTCCCAACTTTAGGTAGCAACTTTACACCTAAGTAATATGTTAGAAACACAACAACAGGCTTTGTTATCACAAATATCAAAATTGCCAGCGTTTCCACAACCTAAAAGCAGACATGCAATACACGGTACTTTTATTCAATTATTATATTATATGATATATAGACATAAATTTTGAAACATTTCTTATTTCTTATTGTAAATTATGACTACATTAATTGTTTTTTATCGATGAAAAATTTATTAAAAATATCTATTATATATAAAAGGAGAAAGTCTAATAAAAACTATACTTTAGCGAAGCCGTTTTCTAATCCCAAAAATATCCTTCACCCTGTAATTTCAATTTCTATGTTTTTACTTGATGTGATCTTGATGAAATGAATGAGCCGGGTAAGGGACTCTATCGGATCGAATCAATAATGTTGTTTAGGAAAATGAGCAAGGTAAATGGCTTCGATCGTGACCTGCAAACAATGAAAGGAACTCGTGAATGGACGCCGGAGGGGTGTCCGGCGTGACCACTCCGATGCTAAAGTAAGCAGGTTGAAGATGAACACAAGCAAATATATGAGAGAATATATGTGAGTGCTTGAGAGTTCAAAGATTTCAAAATCTGTAAATGACATTAATACCTGCTATTTATAGTAGAAAAATGGGGTAGGTACCTCGTTTCCAGTACCACCTACTAAGTATGGCAAGTCGGCTGCCCAGACTATAGCTTCTGATGACTTCTAGAACACTCCAAACCCATGTTGCTCTGACAGATTAGACAGCTTGTATCAATCACACTCGAGTGAGGAACAATTTTCGAGGTGGCCCGGGTAGTAGGTACCCGGGTGCTCGTATGAAGGCCCGGGCTATTGATCTCCCAGGAAGAGGGAAGAGAAAATGCCCGGGTAGTGAGGAAAGTACCCGGCATCTTGGATCTGATATGAGCTATCCAATTAATATCCCGGGTCCATGATGACCCGGATCCTTAAAGGGGGTATCACCACCCATCCCTAAAATAGTCGGGCTAGAGTCCTACTCGTTGTCCCGATCAATCATACTTGTACTTTCCCAGAAACATAATTCAGAATGTGTAAGTGCATAGGGGGCTTCAAATATCCCACAGATGGGACAAGATACCAGGGTCTGATACCAACCGGGGCTTAGGATAATATGCCGAGGCCTCATGTCTCCCGGGCTCAAGATAATATACCGGGGCCTCATGTTTCCCGGGCTTTGAATATTTTGTCGTTTAGTATTCTCGGGCAGTCAGAGGGGTGTCATTATGACGCATGCTTTAGCATTTAAACCGCCGAAAAATTGTTTCGTATTCTGAGATAATAATGAGCATGTCTCCTCGATATCCGTAGGCGTCCTTTCACCTGCCTGCACAATTTTCTAGATTCATCCTGATCATCCGATCTGATCTGGATCAACGGTGGAGATTGATTCCTTCCTCATATATATATATTACTTCACTAGTTTTTCAAAAATCACTTGAAATTTCAAACTTGCGGCGAAGCTCTTACAAAAATTTTTCTCAACTCTTCACCGTGCAAATTCCTCAACTCGGCGATCTTCCACCGTTTGCAACTACTCAATCGACCTTTCCTCCAAAAACTCGTAAGTTTTCTCCCTCCAACTATGTCTAACTCCACTTCTTCAATCTCTGGAGAGAATGCGCGAGGTTCGCCTAGTGACGAGTCCATCGCGATGCGCTTCGATTCCTCCCCGTCACCCCTTCGCCGTCGCCTCCCTACCCAAACCTCCAAAAAATCAACGACCCACCAAACCAAGCCTTCTTCTTCCAAACCGTCTTCTTCGGGCACTGCCCGAGTCTTGAAAAAGGATAAGGGTAAGGGCAAAGTTCGGGCTTCTGACCCTCCTTCTGCCGAGGCCCCAGGGGTTCCTTGGTTTTCCTCAATGAGCAGCACTCTGCGCTCGGGGGCAGACGAAGAACTCCGCGTTCTGGGCTCCATCACCTCTACCTTTTCCATCATAGTTCCCGGGGCTTCTGACAGGGCAGACAACCCTCCCTTGGGTTATACTACTTTCTTCCGAGACAAAGTTCGGAATGGCCTTCGGTTCCCTATCCCTCCTTTCTATATTGCGGTTGCCAAGTTCTTTGGCGTGCCTATCAATCAACTCCACCCCAACTCCTTTAGGGTTATGGCCTCGGCTTACGTCTTTTTCAAAATGAATAATCTCGTTATTAATCCCCTTGTGCTTCACTATTTCTTCTCTTGGAGACTTGGGGATGATTTCTTCTCCTTGACTGACCGCCTTAATTCTCGGTTCCTTGATGACATTCCTTCTTCCCAGAAGGGGTGAAAAGGACGATTCTTTTATATTCAACTCCCGAGTCATCTTCCTTGTCTGACCGGGTTTTTTCCTTCTCTTCCTTCACAACCTGCCCTTCACAAGGCTTATAAATTCGAGGAATTTTATATCCGAAGCCAAGATTTGGTGGAGGGCAAAAAATACTCTTCCTCTGTTCTTATTCCAATGAGAATTTGATTGCCTATGGGTTGAGTGCCCGGGCAGAGGAACCTTTGGACCGGGTGATTGACGAGGTTGCTGGCTCGGGCGCTCAACCCAGTATCTTTTTTATCCCTGTATTCCATTCCTTTTTTTTTTGCTTTAGTTTCTAAATAATAATCATACTAACATTTTTGCTCGGGTAGATAACACGGAGATGCAAGAAGCATTTTCCAGGAAGTGGGCGGCGAAGAAGGCAGCCAAGGAAAAGAAATTGGCAGCCTTGAAGACTGCAGCTGAGAAGAAACAGGCCGAGGAGGAGGCAGCCCGGCGGGCTAAGTTGACTCGGGTCGAGACTCAACAGGAGGAGGAGGCGACCCGAGATGAATCCCGGGAGGATTCTGAAGAGCACGTCCCTCTCACTCAGAGGAAGCGAAAGGCTATCACAAGCCCGGAGCTGATCCTAGTCGAGGGTAACTAGGAGGGGGGCCAGGGTTCGTCCCAGGCAACTCAATCAACCACCCCTCCTCGTTAACAATCCAACCAACAGCCCCTCCTCACCGAGCAGCCTTCCCGGGTCAACATTTTTGAGGAGGGATCCTCGGCAACGAGGCTCAAGATCTTTAAAATGCTCCTTACTCCTGACGAGGAGGCTTCTTTGAAGAGCTCCCAGCTTGCTGCCAAAATTTTCGAGGGCTCGAACAAGCTCTTGGCGGTAAGCTTTTCTGCTTTTCTTTCTTGCTCTATTATTATTTATCTTTTACTAACTTGTTTTTGAACAAGCTGCTCAACTGATGATCTCGGCCTTCGAGGAGGTTGCTGCGGCTACCACCATTTCCACTAATCGAGCCCGGCAATTCCAAGATACTCAGGCAAAACTTCAAGAGGAATTGTCCCGGGCTCGAGCCAGTTACGAGGAGGAAGTGGCCAGCTTGCGCTCGGCCCTGGACAAGGCCCGAGATGACGCCAATGAAGGCCTTGTTCGGGAGGAAAATCTGCGAGGTACCTAATCTGTCTTGGAATCGAGGAACCATTCTCTTTCCGAGCTGGTAGAAGTACAACTATTTAAGGCCGAGAAAGCATAAAGCGCCCTGGCCCTGGCTGAGTACAACAAAGACAAGTGGCAGACCTCTTTCCTTCAATCTCTCGAATTCAAGAAGGCCGTTGAAGACCGGGCCTATCCCCTTTTCCAGACCGATTTTGAGAAGTGCCGGGAACAATTCGAAGAAGCCGGGCTTACACCTGAGGATAAGGGGGATTTCCCAGACTTCGGACGTGCCATTGCGTCACTTCCAAAGGATGGTGAGGAGGAGAAGGAAGAGGCCAGAGAAGAACAGCCAGGGTCCGATCCTGTAAATATAGACTAGGATTGTATTTTTCTTTGTTTCTTCCTTGTAAGTCTTGCCTTCGGGCCTTTATTAATGCAAAATTTCTCTTTCCTTTCATTGTTTCTTTATAATAATATCATGATAAGTCTTCAAGAAACTTGAGTAATATAAATGCTCGAATACACCAAATCAGAAAATTTTCGAAGTGTTGAGAACTGACCGGGATTTTAATAAGCCATCGAGATAATGAGACATGCTCTCGAGTAAAGATCCTTGTATTCTTAATAAATGCCCGAAGTGTAGACCCTTATGATACAGAATTGTTTCGCATAAATAACCAGGGTGTGTAATCCCTGGGCCAGGGAGCATGTCCCGGGACTTGGGAATGGTCGAGGTGTGGTGCCCCGAGCCAGGGTGTAGTTCCCTGGGCTTTTAAAGAACCAAGGTGCAGAGCCTTGGGCCGAGGAGCATGTCCCGGGACTTGGAAATGGTCGAGGTGTGGTGTCCCGAGCCAGGGTTTAGTGACCTGGGCTTTTTAAGAACCAAGGTACGGAGCCTTGGGCCGGGGAGCATGTCCCGAGACTTGGGAATAGTCGAGGTGTGGTGCCCCGAGCCAGGGTGTAGTGCCCTGGGCTTTTTAAGAACCAAGGTACGGAGCCTTTGGCCGGGGAGAATGTCCCGGGACTTGGGAATGGTCAAGGTGTGGTGCCCCGAGCCAGATTGTAGTGCCCTGGGCTTTTAAAGAACCAAGGTACGGAGCCTTGGGCCGGGAGCATGTCCTGGGACTTGGGAATGGTCGAGGTGTGGTGCCTAGAGCCAGGGTGTAGTGCCATGGGCTTTTAAAAAACAAAGGTACTGAGCCTTGAGCCGGGGAGCATGTCCTGGGGCTTGGGAATGGTCGAGGTGTGGTGCCCCGAGCTAGGGTGTAGTGCCCTGGGCTTTTAAAAAACCAAGGTATGGAGCCTTGGGCCGGGGACCATGTCCCGGGACTTGGGAATGGTCGAGGTGTGGTGCCCCGATCCAGGGTGTAGTGCCCTGGGCTTTTAAAGAAAACCAGGGCTTCGTTCCTCTTGGGTTTAAGATATAAGCAACATACATAACACTCTTCTCTGAGAAAATAGATCTTTTATTATATCTTCCATCAAATAATTACATCTGTCGAGCATAATACTTATTTAAATCAAATAGATTCCAAGAACTTTTGAGAGAACGGCCTTGGGCATCTTCTAGATAAAAGGATCCCGAACTGACCCTCCGGGTTATTTTGTAAGGTCATTCCCACCGAGCTTCCAGCTTTCCAACATCCCTAGCTGGATTGAATTTCTTCATGACTAGATCCCCTACTTGGAAGTCTCGGATTGGATTCGGACCTTCTTGTTATACGATTTCATAACCCGGCCCTGGTATGCTTCCGTTCGGATCAACGCTCGATCTCTCTTTTCTTCTACCAAGTCCAACTCCATGGCCCGGCTTTGATCATTGTTATCCGGGTAAGATTCTACCCAGGAAGAAATTTGTCCAATTTCCACTAGAAGGACTGCTTCAGAACCGTATACCAAGTTGAAGGGAGTTTCTTGAGTAGGTGCCCGAGGAGTTGTTCTGTACGCCAAGAGAACACTGGGTAATTCTTCCACTTAGTCCTTTCCTTCGCCTTGCAGCCTGGTTTTCAGTACTTGTACAATAATTCTATTCACAACTTCTGTTTGGCCATTAGCTTGAGGATAGGCAACAGAGGTGAAAGACTGAGTGATCTTCATTTCCCGGCACCAGGATGTAATCTCTTTGTCCTGAAACTGTCTTCCATTATCTGATATCAGTCTTTTGTGTACTCCAAAACGGCATACTATGTTCTTCCACAAAAATTTCAAAACTTCTTGCTCAGTAATCTTGGCCAAGTTCTCAGCTTTTACCCACTTGGAAAAATAGTCTACAGCCACCAGCAAGAATTTTTTCTGAGCCCGGGCAATTGGGATAGGGCCCACAATGTCCATACCCCACTGATCAAAAGGGCAAGATGCCCAAATAGGCTTCATAAGAGTGGCCGGGCTATGCTGAAAATTTGAGTGATGTTGACAACCTTCACAAGTCTAGACCACTCGAGCAGAGTCTTGGCTAATAGTTGGCAACCAGAATCCGACAAGCATTGTCCTCCGGGCCAAAGATATTCCTCCGAGATGCTCAGCACAACACCCTTCATGAATCTCCCGGAGGACATAATCCACTTCTTTATCAGATAAGTATTTTAATAGAGGTCCCTGGAATGATATCCTGTATAAGACATTATTTAAGAGAACAAACCTGGGAGCTTGTCTCCTGATCTTTTGGGCTCGGGCTCTGTCTTCATGTAGTTCATTATTTACAATGAACTTTATCAGGGATGTCATCCAAGAGTCCTCCGGTGCTGGCAATATTTCTTCCTCTGCGGAAAGGACTAGCCGAGAAACATGTAGCACTTCCCGGGTACTAGCTTCTGATAAAGAAGCAGCCATTTTTGCCAAGGCATTTGCTTCGTTATTTTCTTACCGGGGTATTTGTTCAATACTCCAATCCATAAAGACTTCTGATTGGGCTTTGATGAGCTGTAGATATTTAAGCATCCTATCATCCTTAGCTTCATACACACTCTTGATCTGTTGGGTAATCAATTGTGAATCAGAATACAAGATAATCCGGGAGCTCCAACCTCCCGGGCAGCTTTTATGCCGGCAAGAACGGCCTCATACTCGGCCTCATTGTTAGTTATCCGGGAATCAATTCTCAGGGCCAGCTTAACCTTTTCTCCAAGGGCAGATATTATTACTACCCCTAATCCACACCCAGCAAGGCTAGATGCCCCATCCACAAAAACTCTTCATACTTCCTCTTTATCGGGCTGGACCATCTCGGATAAAAAATCTGACAATGCTTGTGCTTTGATGGCCACCCGGGATTTGTACTCAATATCATACTCCCCTAATTCCACTGTTCACTTGATCATCCGCCTGGATACTTCTGAATGAGTCATAATCTTCCCAAGAGAACTATTAGTAAGAACAATGATTTGATGCGACAGAAAGTAAGGTCGCAGCTTCCAGGCGGTCATGATCAAGGCCAAAGCAATCTTCTCTACTTCACTGTATCAAAGCTCGGGGCCTCTTAGAGCATGGCTGACATAGTAGACAGGCTTTTGGTCAGAGCCTTCTTATTTTATCAGAACTAAGCTGACAGTACACTCTGTAGTAGATAGATAAACAAACAATTTCTCCCCGGGCTCCGGCATTACCAATACAGGAAGCTCCGCAAGATGGATCTTCAAATCCTGGAAGGCATGTTCACTCTTTTCATATCATCTGAATTGTTGGGCCTTCCTTAGGATCTGAAAGAAAAGGTAACTCCTGTGTGTTGACCGGGATATAAATCGAGAAAAAGAAGCAATCCTCCCGGTCAGCTTCTGCACTTCTTTGACAGATCGGGGAGATGACATGCATAACACAGACTTGAATTTCTCTTGATTCACCTCAATTCCCCGGTCTGTTACTATGAAACCCGAGAACTTGCCACTCTTCATGCCAAAGATACATTTGGCAGGGTTGAGCTTGATTCCATAGTGCATCAGAGTGGCAAAAGTTTCCTCCAAATCAGTAATGAAGTCCGCAACCTCTTTAGACTTGCCCAAATATCGTCCACATATAGCTCCACATTCCGGCCCAATTGCTTTTCAAAGACTTTGTTCATGAGGCGCTGGTAAGTGGCCTCTGCATTCTTCAACCCGAAAGGCATTACAACATAGCAAAACGTACCTCCCGAGGTGATGAAGCTGGTTTTATCTTGATCATTCTTGGCCAGGGTGATTTGATGATACCCATGGTAAGCATCCATGAAACTCAGCAGTTCAAAGCCCGAGGTGGAATCCATCAGTTGGTCAATCCTGGGCAGGGGATAATGGTCTTTGGGAGAAGCTTTGTTGAGATCATGGAAGTCCACGCACATCCTCCACTTCCCGGTGGACTTAGGCACCAACACCACATTCGAGAGCCATGTAGGAAATTGAATTTCCCGAATGTGGCCGATCTTTAGCAGATCTCTCACATGTTCATCAATAACTTTGTCCTTTTTCGGACCAAAGTGTCTTTTCTTATGTTTCACCGGGTGAGATCCCGGGAGAATGTTCAAAAGATGCTCGGATATCAGGGGTGAGATCCCTGACAAATCCTGCTGGGTCCAGGCAAAAGCATGAATATTAGTTTTTAAACAATTAATCAAACTAACCCGGGTGGATGCGTTGAGGTCCCGAGCCACCCAGATTTGCTGGTCTGGTCCGACTTCTACAACCTCCTGCTCTTCATCTGCTACAAAATGTACCTGCCCCTTCTCCATTACTCTTCCTCCTACTTTATCAACTCTTGCTTTCTTCCCCTCCCTCCTGGTTTTACTTTGATCAACCCGGACGACTTCCACATAACATTTCCGAGAAGAAGACTGATCTCCCCGGACTTCTCCCACCCGGGCTCCCACAGGAAATTTGATCTTTTGGTGGTAGGTGGATGCCATGGCCCTCAGTTCATTCATGGCCGGTCGTCCCAGAATGATGTTATATGATGATGGAGAGTCCACCACAGTGAAAGAGGTCATTACTGTCTTTTTAAGATCTTGGGAGCCCAAAGTAAATGGCAAGACAATCTCCCCTTCCGAATAAACCACATGGCCAGCAAAGCCAAATAATGCAGTCTCCACAGCTTCCAAATGATAACCCTGCAAGTCCATCTGCATGAGAGCGTCTTTAAAGATTACATTCACAGAACTGCCCGAATCTATAAAGACCCTCATGATATCATAGTTGGCCACCCGGGCTTGGATGACTAAGGCATCGTTATGGGGCAAATTTACTCCCTTCAAATCCTCCGGGCCAAAGCTGATTACAGTCTCATTCCTCCTCATCCCCTCTACTTCCATGCAATCCCTCCTACTCCTATTCTTCCTTGCCTGGTTAGATTCACCATTAGTGGATCCTCCAGAAATCATTTTGATTATCCCCAAAGCCGGGGGTGAATTCTTCTTTCTCTCGGGCTCTGGTTCTCTTCTTCTCCCGGGCTCACTCCTCGGATTACTCCTCGAATCTCCTCCCCTAGAGCTGGATTCTGGCTGTCGAGATGTCCAAGGTGGCAATCTCGACTTCTTGTTAGTTTGGTTATTTCCCTTATTGGATGGTGAGACATAATTCCTTTTCAGGATCTTGCAGTCCTCGATGTTATGATAACACACCCGATGAAGGGTGAAGAATCCATTCCTTTCAAGCCGGGCTACCTGGTAATCCGGGGCCAAATCCTGGCTGCACTCCTGAATCTCCCTGTCCCGAGTAAACTTTAAAGGCACATGATGAGAGAAATGCCCCGGATTACCCCTCCTTTGCCCCTTCTCCTCGGGTTTTACCACCCGATCTCCTCTCTCCTTCCTCCCCGCTTCTCTTTTCTGCTTCTGGGCTTCTTCTATGTTGATATATTTTTCTGCCCGGAACAATAAGTCCTCGAAATCCCCGGCACCTTCTTGGTCAACGACCTGAAAAATTCACCCTCCCTCAAACCCTGGGTGAATGCAATAGTCTTCGTTTCGGTGGCACAGGTGGGAATATCCAGAGCCACCCTGTTAAATCTTCTAATATAAGCCCTCAAGCTCTCCTTCGGGCTTTGTTTGACTTCAAAAAGACTAAAAGCAGTCTTTTTGTACTTCTTGCTGCTGCTGAAATGGTGTGGAAACACCTTCTGGAAGTCCTTGCAGGAATTAATATTTTGAGGAGCCAATCCCTCAAACCATCTCTGAGCAGAATCCACCAACGTTGTTAGGAACACCTTACACTTGATTCGATCAGTGTAACAGTGTAACATGGCCATATTCTCGAACCTGGCCAGGTGCTCCTCGGGGTCCGCATTTCCGTCGTAATCCTTTACCTTGGAAGACTTGAAGTTCCCGGGAAGAGGTTCCCGGACAATGACTTCAGCAAATGGGCACCCCTTAGCAATTGCCCGAGGAGTACCTCGACTTTCCAGCTGCCCTTCCAACACCTTCATTTTTTGTCTTAATTCCAACAAATCTTCCGCCAAAGTAGGAGATTTGGACCCGACGCTAGATTCCTCGTCTTCTCCTCTCACCTCCTCCTCCTCCTCCTCCTCCTCCCTCAACTCCTGCTCCTGCTCGTACTCATTCTCCTGTCCCCCCAGGTGGTGTAACGCGATGAGAAGGGTCTTTCTGAGCCATAGCTTTCTGAACTGCATCAGATACGATTCGAGCCAGATCTTCCGGAGTCAAGGTGATAAGGTTAGGTCATGTGGGAGGTACACCGCCTTGTCTCGAAGTCTGCACACCAGCACCATCTTCAGGAGCCCGTGATTTGTCCTGGTTAGTTCTTCGAGTTGGAGCCATATCAACGTCTTAATCTCAATTTTCCACAGACGACGCCAATGATGTGATCTCGATGAAATGAATGAGCCGGGTAAGGGACTCTATCGGATCGAATCAATAATGTTGTTTTGGAAAATGAGCAAGGTAAATGGCTTCGATTGTGACCTGCAAACAATGAAAGGAACTCTTGAATGGGCACCGGAGGGGTGTCCGGCGTGACCACTCTGATGCTAAAGTCAGTAGGTTGAAGATGAACACAAGCAAATATATGAGAGAATATGTATGAGTACTTTAGAGTTCAAAGATTTCATAATCTGTAAATGACATTAATACCTGCTATTTATAGTAGAAACATGGGGTATGTACCTCGTTTCCAGTGCTACCTACTAAGTATGGCAAGTCGGTTGCCCATACTATAGCTTCTGATGACTTCTAGAACACTCTAAACCCATTTTGCTCTGACAGATTAGACAGCTTGTATCAGTCACACTCGAGTGTGGAACAATTCTCGAGGTAGCTCGGGTAGTAGGTACCCGGGTGCTCGTATGAATGCCCGGGCTGTTGATCTCCAGGGAAGAGGGAAGAGAAAATGTCCGGGTAGTGAGGAAAGTACCCGGCATGTTGGCTCTAATATGAACTATCCAATTAATATATCGGGTCCATGATGACCCGGACCTTAAGGGAGATATCACCATTACTTATTATGGTTCCACGTTTCTTCTAGGCTACCTTCAATTTTAAAAATAAAATTAATTCTTTTTCATTAAATAAAAATCCCACATCTGTGCATTTTTCAATCTCATAAATTTCCTTTAAACTTTCCGACTTTTTTTTCTCCTATGGTTTTTTATTTATATCAAAATAATTTTTTATCAAAATAATTTTAAAACAAAAAATTATTTTATTTAGTTAATAAAATTATTACATATAAGCATGCATCTCGTGCATAAAATCGCTAGTATATGATGACAATTACGACGTCATCTCAATTATTTAGGATTAAAAATTTAACGAAAATATTTACGAATAATATTTTAAAAAAAATTCCATCCCGATAACAACATAGTAATAACAATATATACGAGAATCTGGCCGTCTTTGTTGCTTTTTAAATTAAAGAATTCATGGAACATAACCAAATTCCAATGCACGGAATCGGGCCATAGAAAACGCGACATTTTACTTTTAAGGCAAAAGCGTGTTTGATTTTGGTTTTTCTAATTGCAATTTTTTCAGAAAGCCGCGTGACAAAAGTTCCCATTTTCCAAACTATGGTGAATAATGAATTTAATTTAATGTAATTGATAAAAATTTCTACTTTTTTCTTCTTCTTTTTTTTATTTGAAATGATGAGATAAATGAAAGGGTTGGACAATATATGCAAGCCCTTTGATCAGTTATAAAAATTAATACATTTTTTTATTCCTCTGTAAAAGTCATCATATATATAATACCTTTTATTTAAGAGTAGATATCTTATGAAATGATTTTACGGATATTTATTTATGAGACATGTCAACTCGGCTCATATTTACAATAAAAACTAATATTTCTGACATAAAATTAATATTTTTCATGGGTGACCAAAATAATAGACTTGTCTCACAAAATATACTCATTAAACTGTCTCAAACGAATTTTTGTATTGATTTAATTACATGCAATTAAATTCTTGGCAATTATTTGTTGAGATAAAACAAATAAAAATTTTCATTATTTACCAATCTATTCAAGATCTAAAGATCTAAAATTGATTTGTACCCCATATAATCAAATTAAAATTGGATAATTAGATGCGGCTTATAGATATTATCTTTATGTTAGCATCTCATCGATATGTTATATTACCTTTCGGTTAAAGTCTAATTCTATGGAATGGTATCCAGTCAATGTGCTTTTTTCAAATTCTTGTCATGTACTTCTTAATTTATTGAATGGTTTGAGTTCATTTTCCAACAATTTTCAAGGTGTTTCTTGAATGAAATTTTCGAAAAGTAGAAGTGTTACTTTAAAAAGTCTAGAAATTTCGACAAAATGATTAATTGTTGCAATTTTAAACATGATTTCTTTTGCTTCAAATTAATAATTTTAGAATCTTTTAATATTTAAAGAATTTAAATACAATATTCATATAGAGACGTTGGTAATCTAGTTTGTTTAGTGTATGCATGGTTTAGAGTCACATGCATGCTTTTATTTCCGAAATAAGAATTACTACATGATCATCATGACTCAATATGCAAGCTTGTTAACTATATATATATATCTGTGTGTGTGTGTTTGTGTCTGTGCGCGCGCGTGGTCGCTTAGACTACACCTCATCTTGTCCGACTTATGGCATGCCTTGGGTTTTGAAGCTCGGGATCTCGACCAGCACAATACTGCAATATCATCGATGAGACGAAAAATAGCTTGTATTTCTGTTGACTAGCTCAATATATCATAAATGACTACATATTGACGTTTATTATGTATATCAAGAATAAAGAATATATATATATTGACACTGTTAGGTTATGAATGCAAGAGAGATATCATCCAAAAATAGTTGTCTAACGGGTGGTATGATTGATAAATCAATCACACGAACATAGGATCAAAATGGTCTTTGTTACATTTATCGTAACTCAACACATTAATGTTCACAAATGCAATAACTTAATGACATGGATTATGATGTGGATATGTAAGAAGAAAATTTAATGTGATGTGATCTTAATATGTTTATTTCCAACTGGTACACTCTTAAACCTTAGTCAGATCAATCACAATAGACTCAGAGTGTTAATAAAACAAAAAAAATTTAATTATGCAGAAATAATCTTAAATATTCATAAACCGAATAAACCAAAAATGTCTATAAAAGTATTTGAAATTACAAACTCCCACTAAAACTATATATTCTTAGTTGACAAAACACTCATACAAATTAAATAATGTGCATATAAACCTTTGGGAGACAATCCCCAAGTAAATAGATCTACACTTTTGGATTTTGTACCAATATGTTTTATAGACAATTATCCACTCTCATCTCTTTCGTCAACAACCAAGAAATTGATCGGATTCCTCGTAACATTCTATAAAATATGATGCCATGATAAAAGAGGCTATAATAAGTGAACTTTTAACACTTTTTCGTTAAACAAGACCTTCCCTCAGCATATGAATATAGCCCAAAGTACAATTCATACTATCTTAGCATCCCACGAATCAGAGTCAATATATAGAATGATCTCAAACTATTTTGACCAATGGTACGTGAGCGTCTCTTATACCACTTGTTGAAATTAAACCAAATGATGAAAACTATAATTTGAATATTACGATATCATGTAAAATCATCAAGAAATTTAAACTGATTATTAAAAGCGTACTAGAATCCAGAATAAACGATATTCTTGTAGATCCGTGTGGGTTTGACATTCTAGATACATTAAATCTCAAATAACTTGAAGCCTTATTTAGATCACTTTTAATAGACTTAGTCTTATTTGTTATTCTACAACTCATAATTATTTACATATAATCCAAACAGTTGGATCTACGTTTCAATACTACAATAGAGTTTGTAGATAGTATCTCGATATTTTAAAAAAGTATTCGATTTTTTTAAAAATAAAAGGGCGTTAACCTTAAATGATGATGAGACTGTAATTTTTTCGGTGAAAACCAAACCAAAATCCCTTTTTACGTACGTACAGACGGTGCACATGCGTCAGTCTCTCCATTTTTTTCTATAATATATTTTCAAGAATTAGCTTTTTATTAATTTCTTTGTGGTCCTAAATATTTATTATCTTAGCTGCATTGATATGTACCACGAGAATTTTATAATTTGATGGATAAAATCCAATATTCATCATGGTCATGATATATTATTTTTTTTAATTTTTTTTTATTTTCTATAAAATGAACACAAACTCCACACGTATATTATTTGCTTTATTTTTTTTTTTATGAATCAATTTGATTTAGTTGTAGTCAAGATTCACAAAATCGAATGGTGGGGGGATTGTTATTTGTCAATGATGACTCATGTGTATATATGGTCTTCCATGACAGAATACCAATTAATGATTGGGAATAATTGTTGTTACCATCGTGGTTTGTTTAAGAATATTGCGTGTCATTAATGATCGTTTCCCTAATAATATTCATTACTGAGTCACACACACGTGGTTTTGTTATGTTGTTTACCATCCGTGTCATCCTCTGTGTCCATTAATGATATGACAATCACCTATTGGATATATCATTTTTGTATGTTTCATGCAGTGCCGGAGTCAAGAATACGACTCTACCCGAGCTAGAATTTTAAACTCTAAATTTTTTTAATATTTTAAATTGATTTACCCGGATTAATATCAAATTTATCCAAAATTATACAAAAATTTATGAATAATTTTTTTAAAAAAAAAATTGGGGACTGTGGTTCCGCCACTGATTTCATCATATCCTATATGTGAGAGTAACCTCATTAGTGGACACATAGGTGAGCACAATTGATAGACAATATAACAAGAATAATTTTGGACCCAAAGCCCACCAAAGAGCACTAAGATCTACTACCCTATTCATAGAATGCAGTTTGAACATGTAATTAATATCTGAATAGGTATTACGTGGAAAATAATGAATTATATAAATTGTTATTTGCATCTTGTATGTTAGTCTATTTACAACTTTTGGTACGTTGTCAAAATTGAATATTAGTCATGTATCTTTCAATCTTTAGCAAGTTTAGTCATTTTCACATAGGAGTATTGATGTGATACTACACTCATGTGCGACACATCGATTTCATGTTAGCGTCGCATCTATCAAATTACCAAAACTGCCAAAAAAAAAAGAAGCAAAGATAACTGATTAATATTAAAATTTGTCAACATAATAAAGATCCAAAACCACAAGTACACAAGTATATAAGAACACGAATACGAATTTCTCTCAATGAATAATATATATATACTAACTTTGATGCCATGATCTAGTTTTTTATAAACCAAAAATACTTTTTTTTCCCTCAAATTACAAAATATTTTATTTTTTGTTTAATAAAATGTCATTAAACCCATTTTAGTAATCTTTTTTTCTTATTCATCAATCATATCTACCATATCCTAATGAAATGCTTCTTTATTTTTATCTATATTTTGAAATTTTAAATTAAATAATCATCACTAGTCATAACACAAAAACTTATTATAAAAAATACTTTTAAAATTTTAAATTTTAATATAATCTCGTGAATTTACAAAAAAATAAAAATTTATTCTAACACTAGATTTTTTTTTAATATGTATGGCGTGCGAAAGGACACTAGTATTCACTCATGCATGTGTCTTGATATATAGCGCTAGTAAGCTGTGACTATTGGCCCACCAAATTCCAATGTCTTTGGGTGGTGAAGAAGATATTGGAGCTTCTTTACACATAGCATAACATGCAAGAAAAGGGCAAGACGTGCATGCAAGCCAATGAAAATGACTCATCATGCAATCTTCATCGACTACCAAATTATCAGAGATGAGATTTTCACTCATCTCTGTGTGTTGGAAGGAATATTTGAGAGGGGCCGACGCTTTTTTCAACCCTTTTGTCTTCACTACACATGCTCCACTAGATTCTTAAAGTGCAAAAGAGCACATATTGCATGTATGTTTGTGCCACAACTTTATAAATCCAACCAACAAATTTCATCATGATAATATATAAGTACTGCGCACTCACCATCCTCATGTTCTGTAGTGGCTGTATACATATACCAACTCAAAATTTAGAAAATTTGGCATGACATAGTAAATAAAGATAAAAATAAATATCTCCGGTACACCAATATTCAGTAATAATATTCTCGGCACGACGAATTAATACGTATATTATCAGAAGAAGAAAAAATCGAGCCGACCATGAAAATATTCTCTGCTGAATCTCGTTAGTGTTATGTTTGATGCAAAGTCAGCCTGGCAAATGGTGGAAAATCTATCTTTGCGAGAGTGACTTTATTCATTGCCCAATGTTGGAGATACTTATCTCTCCATATCTGCTCCTTTTGCTTGGAGCCTTTTTCCTTGTACAGAAAAAACATGGTAATGGAAATGGCTCCTACATGCTTTCATTTTTATTATTATTATTATTATTTTTTTAAAGATTTTTGATTTAGACAGCTCTATGGGAATTGGGGAAACTTCAATATATGTCAAAACTTTTAAACCAATGTGCTCATTTCCACGGTTACAAAAACATGGAATCTTCACCAAAGATTTGCCATTCAGATATGATACATGAAATCGATCGAATAGACGCATGTCACGTACAACTGAAACTCATTTCTATATCTCAAGTAACCACTACTGAACATCATTCAGTGCGAAGAATGTGATTCGATATCCTTGAAATCATTTACTCGGGTTTTGCAATATTTGAAGTTAAAAAATGGTCATACTATCTTTATTTTTCAATTTTATCATCTCATCTTACGGAACAAGCAGTGATTTAGATGTCGTAAAATATGAATGAATCTTGGATATACTATACAATTGTCGTAAAAAAATGTTTCATTTAAGAGTCGAATTTATTCCAGTGTGTGTTGACCCTATCTTGAATTTCTTGTTTTGTGGTAAGCAATTATATAGGATAGAATAAGTCTTTCTTATCTTTAATAACTAATGGTCATATCTTGAAAACACTATAAAGATAGATTTCCATATTTTATTGTGTTAAATCTTGAGGAATGGAATGTCAAGATGTTAGTAATTTGAATTGAATAAAAACAAAACTCTTGTGAGATGATCTCAATTGATCAATTTTATCAGACATAAAACTTTTTATTATAAATATGAGTATGGTTGACCCGTCACGTGAGTAAAGATCCGTTAAACCTTCTCACACGATTACGTACACAATTTGTTTAAGATATTTATAAAAATAATTTTGTCGTGTGCCCTACCCACCAATTATGAAGACTTTCCATTTAGAACTATGGGCCTAGTCTTATTCTTTTTTCCCAGCCCCGTGAATTTGGAATAAAATTGATTTTCTGGCCCAGTCCATATAAAATAGCCCAAATTATGAAACATAGGTAACCGCAAAAGGAAAAACATAAATCTTGGTTGAGGATTACCTTCATATTTCAATTTCTAAAATCTAAAATGACAGATTTTAAAAGTTTTGAATGTCGCTCTGGAATTCTTAATTGATCCAAGGCTTGGACAACATTAAGTTAAACCTCGAATGAGAGGATCGCAATGACGAGCAGGCAAACATATATGTCAACATAATCGATGACTTACCTTCCATTTGATATCAAAATCCAATTTTAGGATGAGATATCGAGTTCGAAACTAGACGTAAAAAAAACTCCTCCCAGCTCAAATATAAAATTCGGTTGGCAGTTTAAAAGTTGAAATATTTTGGTATTAACTGGAATAAACCGATACCCTTATCTCAAAATAATCCATCGCGGCTATATATGTCGGTAGTACGGTAGGTCTTGGGCCTCGTGGCACATATTTTGTCTTGTTGTTGCATGTGAGTGATCTTGGACTTTAATGTTTTCGTTGATCATGCACAACTTTATCGATTATAATATTATATATGACATATTACATTGTAATGATCTTTTTAAAAACTTTTTTATAAAATATACATTTATACCAGACACCTTGCATGCATATTCTAGTAGTTATTAAATATGTGTATATCTAGGGATCATAACCCACCTTGAAAAACCCGAAAACGTAATATAATAATAATAATAATAATAATAATAATAATAACAAGTTGCACCTTTTTTTTTTTTTTTCTTTTTTCTAAAAATGGGAGCATCGTTATTCTCTACTTGATGAGAGTTCCGATATACTTCTACCGTTGGTGATTTTTGTTCTCTTGGGTGACTCCAACTCAACGGTGCATTATGGATAAAATGATGGCAGTCCTAACGTTATCGACTGATGAGGGAGATGTGGTGCTCATAGTATTAGAGTAGGTGTCCAACAAGTTAACTTTAATGTAAAAATGATCTTTTTTTTTTAAATAATGTTTTACGAATTTTATCTAGTTATGACATTTATTTTACATGTATACTCATACCATATGCATAGATAAAAAACTTGAATATACTTTGAGTACCATGAGATCAATTTCGCAAGGCTGGTCATTGAAATTCATCAAGCGTATATTGTATATTCTACATATGACATTTACTTTATCTATATAATCATGCAAGCTACATAGATAAAGTTATTGAGTATACTTTAATATAATGAGATTTATCTCTTAAAGTAGATCATGAAATTAATTAAGAAACGAACTGTATATTCCAAAAGCCTATGGTATATTTTAAAAAAGTTGATAGTCAAATCAGCCGGTCTAGTGCGTTCAATTTGTCTGCTGTTAGTGACGATTACTCACCTCATCCTACTCAGCTGTGTGGGATTACCTGATTATAGTAGTTACAGACAACTCTCTGCGATCGAAATCGCATCTTACCACTCACTGCCGCCTAAGTGTTTGTGAAATTGTCTCTATGAGTACTTCGGGCACTAAGACTGATGGTAATGATGTGCAGCTGAACAGTAATGCTACGCCTATTGAGTTGCTTAATGAGCAAAGTATTGATGATCAGACCAAGCTTGGGCATAATGATGATTGCAATGTCATGTGAATCAAGATGCAGCCACTAATGCAGCTCACTATCGGCCCATCTCGCAGAAGGGCACTGCTGGTGGTGATTTCAGAAAACCCCGAGCATCTTATGCCAGGTTATTCAAGAATAACAGGATGGCTAAGGTTAATTATAAGCTGGACTTCATGGAAACAAGTACTTCTAAACTGAAATTTGGATTGGATGTTATTGATTCAATTGAGAAAACCTATGGCATTTGCTTACTGGGATACGTCATTAGTGGTAAACCACCTACTGCTGCATTATTTGATTTGGTCAGGAGATGGGGAAAAGATATACACTTCCAAACACATGATAGTGGATGGATTGTATTCACCTTTCCTAGCGAAGAAGCTAAAGAGAGAGTATTGAATGGTGGATCTTATATGGTTTTTGGGTTTCACTTATTCCTCAAAGAAATGCCGAGATGTTTCCGATTTAGGGAAGATGATATAAATTCAATACCATCTTGGGTTCAAATACATGGATTACCACCAGATTGTTGGAATTATCACATTTTGAGTATGTTGGCTTCTAGGGTTGGCAATCCAATTCATATGAATATGCTTACTCATGACAGGAAACGTGTCAAATATGCTAGAGTGTTGATTGAGGTTGATACTACAAAGCCTAGAGTCACAGAGTTTGAGGTTGAACTACCAATTGGTGATGTCAATATAAAAGTTGAGTATGAACAGGAGCTACCAATCTGTGATATTTGCCATCGTGTTGGTCATATTACTAGCAACTGCAACAGAAACATGAATCTCAAGGGCACGGGTAGGGAAGCTACTGAGGAGAACATTGTTAAGAACAATAAGCGCAGCAGATCTGGTAGCATAGTCTGGAGAATGAGCAACTCCAGGGGGCGCTCTCGTGTGGGCAGAAGTTACAAGCATGCTCCTCCCCGTCATGTTTCTAAAAATCAGAACGTTAATGAAGGTACCAACCAACCAACTGTCCATCATGTTGGCAATCATAGTGGGCAGAAAGAATTTGTTGATGACCCTGTCAAGGGTGCAGAAAGTACAGCTCAAGATCTTCCCAATAAAGATACAAATGGTAAAATTGATAAAGGAAAGGCCCCTATGCACAATGATGATCCTGTCAAGGGTGCAGAAAGTACAGCTCAAATTCATCCCAACAAAGATACAAATGGTAAAACTGATAAAGGTAAGCCCCCTATGCACAAACCAGCTACTGGAAATGACAGTGCTCGAGCAGATGTTGATGATGGTTATGAAGTGGTTTCGAACAAGAAGAATAACAAAAAGAATAAGAAGAAAGGGAGTAACACAATTAATGAACAACAAGAGATGATGAAACAAAGGGCAGCGTTCTTCGAAGATATGGAAGACAGAAACTCCTGTGATACGGAATATGTCAACAATGAAAACAAGAATGCTAGGTATTTTGGGAATCAAGAAAAGGGGCGACAACCCGATATTGCCTCTAAGTTCTAATGAAGCTAGCATATTGGAACATTAGAGGCTTTCACAAACCTCTAAAACAGAGGAGTGTGCAAGCTATACTGGCCACTCACAAACTTAATATTTTTGGGATTTTGGAGTCTAAATTTCAGGAAAAAGACCTACTGAATTTCATAAGGATTCGATGCTCAGGTATGAATTATGCTCATAATTTCTCTACTAACAACAAGGGTAGAATTTTTGTTCTTTGGAACCCACTCAAAGTTCGTGTTAATATCTTGGGAACAACGGCTCAATGCATCCATGTCAATGTTATTTGTTTAGTTACTAATAACAAGTTTTGTGCATCATTTGTGTATGGGTTTAATACGATTGTGCAGAGACGAGATCTTTGGGCTGATTTGCAATTATTTGGTAGTACATATGACTCTCCGTGGATTTTGATGGGAGATTTCAATAATGTATTATCACAAAATGAGAAAAAAGGTGGACTGTCAGTCAAAAATTATGAAACAAAAGATTTTGTGGATTGTGTATCATATTTGGATTTGGTTGATCTTGAGTCTACAAGTTGCTTCTTCACTTGGTTGAGCCACTCTGTCAGTAGTAAGCTGGATCGTGTGTTAGTGAATCAAGCTTGGCTCTCTTCAAATTTTGATGGGTTATCAGATTTTCTAGCTCCGGGTTGTACATCAGATCATGCTCTTGCTATCATTTCGGTACTAGAACAAAAGAAACAAAGTCCTAGGCCATTCAAGTTCTTCAACATGTGGACACTTTGTGATGATTTTCACATCCTGATCTCATCTAAATGGAATTTTTGTGAGCATGGTACAGCTCAATACATGCTAAAACAGAAATTTGCTGCACTAAAGAAGCCGCTTCAGAACCTTAACAGATACAATTTCAGCAACATCTCGGCACGTGCTACTGCTATGAAAACTAAGCTGGAAAATTTGCAATTGAATTTATTGAAAGATGGGGTCATGGTAGCTGATTATGTTGAAATAAAAAGACGCACTGAGAAGATGTTAGAGGCTGAAAGAATGTTCATATCTCAAAAAGCGAAAATCAATTACTTGAAACAGGGGGATCACTGCACTAAATTTTTCCATGATTTGATAAAAAGAAACAACAAAAGAAATGCAATCTTGACAGTTACAAGAGAAGATGGCAGCATATGCTCTGACACAGAAAGGGTAGCCAAATGTTTTGTGGAACAATACAAGGGTTTGTTGGGAACCAATATGGACAGAGACATTCTCGATGATGGCATGTTCGAAGAGGGACAGTTTGTTAGCGAAAATGAATGGGATGGGCTCACTAAGCAAGTTACGGTTGCTGAAATTGAGCTAGCTTTGCATGATATAGATGATGATAAAGCACCGGGACCGGATGGGTTTGGAGCTAAATTCTTCAAAAGTTGCTGGAATATAATTAAAGGTGATGTGTGCAAAGCCATTTTTGAATTTTTCACAAATGGGAAACTACTCAAACAGTGGAACCATTCTATCATCGCCCTTGTGCCAAAGAAAGCTGTTTCGAGTACAGTCAAAGACTATCGGCCTATCTCTTGTTGTACGGTATTTTACAAAATCATTTCAAAGATAATTGTTAATAGGTTGACTGTTTGTTTGGGTGATCTTGTAGATGGGGCACAAGCTGCGTTCATCCAGGGGCGATCTATTGTTGATAATATCCATCTAGACCAAGAATTGATGCGCAAATACGCACGCAACCGTGGATCTCCGAGGTGTATTCTAAAGATTGACTTGGAAAAGGCTTATGACACAGTTGACTGGGGTTTCCTACACGATGTTTTGTTATCTTTGAAGTTCTCTTGCAGATTTGTTGATTGGATTATGGAGTGCGTCACAACGACGTCGTATTCTATTGTGATTAATGGGCACTATCATGGGCACTTCCAAGGTAGGCGTGGACTTCGACAAGGTGACCCATTATCTCCTCTTCTGTTTACTTTATGTATTGAAGTTCTGTCTAGAATGCTGAAACGAATGTCTCGGTCCACAAGCTTCACCTTTCATCCAAAATGTGCCAACCTAAGATTAACTCATTTAGCATATGCTGATGATTTGCTTTTATTCTCGTATGGGGATAGACATAGTGTATCGATGATTATGTAATGCCACATCAGTTTGGTAACACGGCTGGTCTTCGCATGAATTCCTTGAAATCTAACATCTTTATGGCTAGCATTGATGAGTATAACAAGCAAGATATCTTGAACATCATGGGCTTCTCGATTGGGACACTACCTTTCCGATATCTTGGGATACCAATTGCGGCGAAGAGATTATGTGCAGCAGACTATACTGATCTTATTGACAACGTAACTAGGAAGGTGAGTTCATGGCCAAGAAACTCATTATCTTATGCAGGGAAAATTGAGTTGATCAGATCGGTTATACAAGGTATTGAATGCTTTTGGCTGTCCATTTTACCTATCCCAAGTTGTGTGATAAATTCTATACACTCTATTTGTCGCAAATTTGTTTGGCCCACAAAACATCCGTCCATTGCATGATCTATGTTATGTAAGCCACTCGAGGATGGGGTTTTGGGTTTGAAAGATTTGAAGGCTTGGAACCGTGCATTGCTTGCTAAAACATTGTGGAACATCCATTCGGAGAAGCAGAGTTTGTGGATTAGTTGGGTTAATCATGTTTACAGTTGTTTCGGTGGTGTGTGGAATTGGAGTGGGAAGCATGATGACTCACCATTAATCAAGAACATTTTGAGCATTAGAAATGACATCGTTAGAATTGAGGGTGGCAAAGATGCTGCCATTGCTCGACTTCGAAGTTGGTTTGGTCAGAGTGGGGGCCTCTCAAGAGAATATCACTACTTTGTGCACTCAAAAGGTGTGTGGCCGTGGAAACCACTGTTGGCTAAGAGTTGCATCATACCGAAACATTGATTTGTTCTTTGGTTGGTTGCCCACTCGAAGCTTATGACACGGGATATAATGGGCTTTCTTCCAGATCGTAGCTGTGTTCTTTGCAAGGATGATCTTGAAACGGTACATCACTTATTCTTCTCTTGCAAAATTTCGAAGATTATTTGGAATAATGTGCGCAATTGGCTTGACATGAGGAAGAACATGGCAACTCCGAATTCAATACTTACAGCCTTCCGAAACAACTACAAAGGGACATCCACTTTAGCGAAGATGAGAATCATAGCACTATCTGCAACAGTTTACCAGGTTTAGATTTTGTGTTCCTGTTGAAATAGTCAAATTCAAGGAGTTGAATTTGACGGATTTAGTTTGATGGGGATCAAACGTATTGTTATAAAATAGTTTTTAAGTATATTTCATTATTGGAAGTTATAGAAATTAACATGATTGCTAATTAAGTGAGAAGAGTGTAATTGCCAAACATATTAAAGGAAGTTCCAAAATAAGAGAAATTTACAAAAAGGATCAACTCCGTTAATTTCAGACCGATTTGGTATCCGGCATTCAACAAAGGTAAATCAAATCTAAACACCCTATGAGCGTTTAAATCATACGACACCTATGAATGTTTTGAATGTTACAACAAAATAATTTAAACTTTTGTTACGTCTTGGATGCGGGAAAACGGCACTCCAACATATAGATAATGAAATTATTACGACTTTTTTATTTTAGCATCCACATATTAGGAACTCGATTATTGTCCCGATTTATTTTACATCCATGGATTTGGATACATTTATATTGTTTATACAATTTAAACAAAAGAAAAAAAATCAAATACATCACCTACTTATTTACATAATAACTATGTTAGGATCGATTTGAAGGGTCAAAGTGTTTAGAAGGGGGTTGAATAAACACTTTAGGATTTTTGACTCTTTTTTGATAATTGTGAATCAGTTTAGTTATAAACTGAATTGAAGAATCTTGTTGTCGATATCAGTCAGTTAACTAGTATAAATGCGGAAATAAACTAATTGATATATTGAATATTCAAAGAATAACTGAAACAAAGAACACGTAGATTTTATGAATGTTCGGAGGCTTCAAATGCTCATACGTCACCCCTTCTATCATAAAGATAGGCTTTCCACTAAAAGACTTTTGAGTTTAATAAATTAAATTCTCAAATTTTATAAATTTAACTCATTGAATTTATTCTATCCAAATTTTATAAATTCATAAATTCAACTTCTTGAATTTACTATCTTATAAATTCAACTTCCTGAATTTAATTTTTCTCAAAATGTAATTATAATAAATTCAACTTCTTGAATTTACTATATCATAATATAAATTAAACTTCTTGAATTTATTCTCTCTACGGGAACAAATGATCAAGTGTTTGTGTGACCCTCAATGGTTCAGAGATACAACTAGCCATGAAGTTCACAACTATTTGTGATTCAGGACATAATCATTTATTTGGGCTTACCCTTAATTTGCCTCATTCTATGTGTCAACAGTTGATCATGAGAATGTCAGAAATCATATTTCTGATTAAACCCATCGAATCATGATAAGAGCGTCTAGTAGCATCGCCCCATGATTCCCTAAGTATCACTGATAGTGTCTATAAGAACCAGTAGATTATGATTAATGTACAGTACGGTCCATTCATCTCATATATCCTGATCGAATCTGAAACCATTGGTTCATCGATGGTTGCATAATAATTCGATAAATATTTGACATATATTTGAGAATAAATAGTGGCATCGAATGTACAACTGGAGAACTCCTTCTCTAACGTATATTTCATACTCTGGCCAGAGATTCCATGCACTATTATTTCATTAGATCACATAGGATATCAACACCCATAGGTGAGTGGTGAATTCCTGACTACAATGCGCTGGTCCTACATGTGTCGTAACTGTACCCAATCTCGCCACTTGATGACCCTTATGGAGTCGGTAAACAAGAGCACAGCTCTAGCATATAGAGCCTTAGTGTTGTCCCGGGTCGTAAGGACTAATGGTGTACAATCACAACCACTGACTTATCCTCTCAATGAATGATAACCACTTGGAAAGTCCTAGGGAGGGTAGTTCGGTATAATTATCATATGACTATCCATCTGCATGTTTGGATATCTCTATGCTCTTACCATGAAATGCAGTACATATTATCACAGATGCTAGTCTCGAGCTCAAGCGACCTTTATACATGTTTTAGGCGGTTGAATCGACTTGGGACGGATTTAAATCATACAGTGTTTACAAATGAGTTTCAACATCGAATTACGATTTATTTGTATCAATCTATAATGAAGATCTTTATCTATATTGATCACATGTGTATACAGATAAATAAATAACAAACCATGAAATAATGAATTATATTAAAATAAAGATTGTTTATTACAACCGAGTCAATAAATTCCCTAGCCAACAGTTGGCTTACATGGTATCTACTCTAACAGAGAGTTGTTAGAAATAATTCTTTGTACATTCTTTTGGGAAATATAGTGTTGGATGGATTAATTAATGTTGAAAACCGAGATAACAAGTGTCTTCATTTGTGAGAAACAGAGTCATAGTGTAGATCGATCCATGTTGGTGGAATTATCGAATACTTTAACGAATGAAGTGAGGGCTCCCAGTAAATCCATGATGAGATCGACAAAGGTAGTGCTCCAATTATTTCACGTAAGGCGTACGGTCCTAACACAGTGGAGAGGAGTGACCTAGAGGATGAACTTATGAGATTGAGGAGAGGCACATACAATGAGAAGAATGATGGTACTTTGTGTGACGGAAGATTGTTGAAAATACAAGCAAAGTTCCACATTTGAAATACAAGATAAGATATGAGTTAATAAGATTGAATGATATCTTTATTGATATGAGATATTTTTGGTAAAAACAAAAAAAAAATCCATTAGAAATTAAGCTCAAAGCACATAGATAGTATTTGAAAGAGCTTATTTTAAATGTTTCTCACCGTCTACATACAATTTTCCAAACATTTCATTGACTAAAAGTTCGGAAGTACTTAAAATAAGTTCTTTCAAACATTACTTTAATATCATACTATTTTAGAGATACGTGAGTTTTACATACAATTAATCAAATATTTAGAATAATAACAACAGCCGTCAAAATTAAAAAGAGAAGAATATATCAAGGTAATTTGGATATCTAAACTAACACGTACGTCGCGAGGGGTGTTCGCCACCAGACTTTGTTTAGTTTGGTGACTCACGTTTAATTGACGGCTAAGTGATTATTATCCATTATTATTATTTTTAAATTAATTACCACTCCAAATTATTATTATTATTATTTTTATTATATATATATATATATATCTCACAAGAAACGAAAACCAGTTCCCATTTCTTTCCCGTTTTAGAAATAATAGACAATGATCGACCTAAAATTATCTAAAATTTTAATATCTTCATTGTTCTAGACAAATTAATTTACATAATTTCAACTATTTTATTTATACTAAATAAATTAAAGTGGGTATTCTCCAAACCATCAAAATCTCAAATTATGATCGAATGAAATCGTCAAAAAACGTACATTCATATCAAAGAAAAAAAAAGTGAGATAACATCGCGTAAAAAGAGTATTCATTTTGAAGCTCAAATCATCGTCGTAGAATTCGAAGATGGAATTGAAAATTATTGCATAACAGCAGTGGCAGAGCCATAAAGATCGACACCCGAGCTTTAGCCTGTGTGGCCTATTTTTTAAAAAAAATTTATATGTAAATTTTGTATTAACATGATATTAGCTCGGATAAATCAATTTAAAATATTAAAAAATTCTAAAGTTTAAAATTTTAGTTCGGATAAAACCATATTCGTAACTGTTACGACAAAAAAGCAAGGACATACTTCCGTGAGCTCCATATGTCAACAAGGGTGGAATATAATTCTTGATAATAATACGTATGAGATTCACGTACGTATCTACAAAATACCACAATATATTATTATTATTATTTTTATTTTTAAACAAAATATTTTACGTGGTTTTTATCATGTAATGCACGTATCCAATTTTTTATATGAATATTTTATTAACCTGTATTTTAATTTTATTATAATACAAAAAGTGAAGTCTACTGAGTATTATTAAATTATTATGAGTTGGATGGATGTACGGGGAAAGATTCCTCGTGTTGAACATATGGTAAAACAATTACTCCACAAAATAGGATAAGCATTCTCGTGGACGGATCCAGAAATTAAAGTTGAAGTGAGTTTGGACTTTATATAATAAGTATATATATATATATATTTTAATATGAAAATAGTTAGCAAAAATGACCTGGATATTTTTTTTAAAAAAACCCTATTGTTCCTAGCATATTCGAAATAGGAGAGTTAATTTTCAAAAAATAGTTAGCAAAATGACCTTGATATTTTCAAAAAATAGTTAGCAAAATGACCTTGATAGCAAAATGAGATATTAATATGAAAATAGTTAGCAAAATGACCTTGATATTTTTTTTAAAAAAAACCCTATTGTTCCTAGCATATTCGAAATAGGAGAGTTAATTTTCAAAAAAAAAAAGTTTAATCAATATCATTTTTCAAAATTTATATATTATTTAAATTAATATGTAACCCGTGTAGTATAAGACAAGTTTCACTTAAATTCAAAATTTACATTTTAAAACTATTTTTAATATATTTTAAATGTACTTTCAAAATTAAATTTTATTAAATAAAAAAATTGATAAAATAAATTTATCACTTTTATGAGTTATTTGCACCAAACCCCTTTTGAAATATCGAAAATATACATTTATTCACTGTGAAAGTTAAATAGGTATTCTAGATATTAACTTTTATGAGTTATTTGCACCGTGATATATTTTAAAAAAATTACACTGTGCTTAAATCTCTATATATATTTACCAAAAAAAATTTAGAATTGGCTCGAATATCTATAACTTCTTGTTAAAAAAATTGGGCTGGGCTACAGCCTAGGACGAGCCAAGCATAGGTCCGTCCCTGAGTATTCTTTCCATAGGAAAGTTTTACATAGTTTTATTCTCATTGTGATTGTACAAAGTGATTAGTCTATCATTTCAATGAAAAATTTAAAAATATTGTTATATCCTATATTTTTTTTAAAAAAAAGTGAGATGACGAGTCTATGCTACACCGAAAGACCATCTTATACAAATAAAAACCGAGAGTAGATATCTAGGTGTTGTTAGAGTAGGTGTCTGGCAAGCCAACTTATTGCTCCGGTTTGATTGACTCTTATGTAAAACAATCTTTATGTTAATATTATTTTACGATTTTATTCGATTACGACATTATACTTTATCTGTATACACATGCAAGTTTCATAGATAAAGTCTTTGAATATACAATAGGTACCATGATGTTTGCATCGCAACGTAAGATCATGAAACTTATTAGGAAGTTTATCATATATTCTAAACAGGTTACAGGTCGAATCAGCCGCCTAAAACAAGGATAAAGGTCGTTCGAGCTCGAGACTAGCGTCTGTAACGTAAACGCCATGTTTCATTGGCAAGGACATGGAAATGTCCATTCACACAGAGGGGTGATCATATGATAATGCACTGAACAACCCTCCCTCAGACTGTCCAAGAGGTTCTCACTTATCGAGTAGAATAGTTCACAGTTATGGTTGTACATCATTAGTTTTTTGACTCGAGACAATGTAAGGGCTATACGTACTAGCATGCACTTTGATCTGTTTACCGACTCTATCGAGGGTCATCAGGTGGCGAGGTTGACTGTAGTTTCGAAATACGTAGGAGCAAATGCATTGTAGTCGGGGATTCACCGTTTACCTACGGGTAAAGATATCCTATGTGGTCTGATGAGTCAATAGTGGAAGGAATCTCTGGCCAGAGTAAGACATGTGCAGTTTGGAAATGTGTTTCCTCAGTTGCGCATACCATAACACTATTACTCAAAAATAAATCACATCGATATCGAATTCATATGCAACTCTCGATATATCAATGGTTGCAGATTCGATCGGGATATATGTGTTGAAGAGACTGTATTGTACGCTAACCATGACTAAAGGTTCTTGCAGGCACTATCAGTGATACGTAGGGGATCATGGGGCGATGCTACTAGACGCTCTTACCATGATCCGATGGTGCAATAAGAAATAAATTCTGATATTCTTGATCAAGGAGTTGACGAAAAGAATGAGGTTAACTAAGATAAACCCAAATAAGAATAAATGTTATTCTGAATCACATGGAGATGTGAACCAACGGCTAGCTATATCTCTGAACCATTGAGGGTTACACAAGTATCGGATTCTGTGTTCCCGTTGAGATAGTCAAATTTTAAAGAGTTGAAATCTGACGACTATAGTTTGATAGAGATCAAACGGGAAGCTTATAAAGAAGTTTATGAGCTGATTACATATGACAGAAGGAATGGTAGTTAGCATGGTTGCTAAATAAGGAAGGAGAATGGAACTGTCAAAAAAGTTTACAAAACTGACAGCTGTCAAATATAGTAACTGTCATATATGGTAAGTTCTAAATTTGATAAATGAAAATTTTGATTTTCGAAATTTTCGATTTTCATTATATGAACAATATTTGTATCCTTGGTATATCGCGCTCACGGATCGTCGATCAGGGTTATAATAAGTTCGGAATCATTTTTTTTAGTAAATTTTGAATTTACTAATGACTGTGCTAGTAGTGATGACTACTAACATACACAAATTCTCATAATTGATATAGAGGAGTCTAGAATTAAATTAATCAATGAGTTAATTTATAAATTAAATAATGGTTATTTAATTTAATGTATCTATACATGTATATATTTTATATGGTGATATAAAATATGTGTATATGATATTAATATAATATGTATTATTAAAAGTTAATAAAAACATCATATATTAATTATATGAGAGTTTTAATATAATAATATGTATGTAGAGTCCATGGGGGAGAGGGACACCACTAGGACTCATAATACATACCACAAGTTTTGTAGATAAAAAACAAAATTTTTTTCTCTCTCCTCACAAAATCTCTCGGCCACCATATAGAATTTTGAATAAAAATTCGGCCAAGTGCATTCTTCTACGCCGTGCCACGCCGACTTCAAATTTTGAAAATTTGGAGGACACAATATCAACGCAAAAATCACTTGCGATTTCTAATACATTCCAAGTGAGGATAAAGCTTCTGAACGTGGACCTAATTAGGCGATCAAATGATCAAGCCATTCGTAAGGATATACAAGAAAAGCTATCTCCGCTAATACCGGAATAGTTTGGTATCCAACGGTTAATACGCGAATGTATAATTCTTAGAACACCCTATGAATGTTTAAACATATCATGCTCAAAAACAAAATTTCAAACTTCTGTTGTATCTTGGATGCGAAAACATGATACACAACTGGTGCAGCATACACTATCGGAAAAATCTATACTAGGCGCTCATGTATTTAATGGCCGTTACTCCACCGATTACACCCGATGAAACATAAATTTTCTCTCTTTCGAATAAATGTCATGATACGAACGAGGTGCGATTGGAGCCCAACAATAACAATTATATTAGCAATAATGATACAAACTACCATGTGTATTATGTGTGGGGGCGTGCACTAATATTTTTGTCTAGCTAGCTAGTATATCAATCGAATTTGTGTGGTTTAAAAAATATAAGCTTAATTAACAATTGGATTATAACTTATTAATTATTTTTTAAATTTGATATTATTATTATTGCTAAAATTAAAAAAAATTATTATTAATGTTCTATTAATTATTTTAAAATTAACGATATGATAAAACTATATTATTTTTATTTTATTTAATAAAAACAACTGTCCTTCAATAAAATTTTATAATAATTATTATCAAATGAATATTTATGTTTTTTATTTTTATTTTATGTTTAAATATCAATATTATTATCGTGATTATTGACTTATTGATTTTATTTTTTAATTATTAATTTTTTATTGTTTTGTGTAGACTTAATTTAGTTAAATTAAATAAGATAATTTTTTTAAAAATAAATAAGAATTGAGAGTGAGAATGACTATTCCTTGAATATATGAATAGTCATTCTCATTGGAATGTAAATTATCATTCTAATACGCATTATGTATGCCTATCGAGTTGGGGTGGTTTAACATAACTTAGGGGTGAATTGTTTGCATAGTTTGTTACCAAAATTATGATATTTTGCATGTGAATGAATATAATTAAATTCATGTAAATGGCTGATAATAGGATTGCAATATTCATGAGTTTTTTCGACCAACAAAGCCTTGAAACATGATCAAATAAGTGAATGGTGCTGAAAATTTTCACTCCATTGTGTCTTCGTAATGATCGAGTCGAATATTTGTTGTTTTATGAAAACTTATTGGTGACAGCTTCAATGTTTAAAAACATACGACAATTTAGCTTTTCTTTTTTTTAAAAAAAAAAAACAAAAAGCATATAGCACTTTAAGTATAACGATCATGAGATATCTCGATCTTGAGCTTCCTCTGAGACATACTTCCATAAACAGGTTTTCTTTGTGCTCTTCTCTTTTACGGGCTTTCTCATGTGTCGTTACTCATAGAGTATCTCATATTTGAAAAGTGGTTTCTTTTGTCTATCTCAACACTCTAACTCAGGACAACACTGCTTAAGTATCTAGATTTCTAGAGTATTGCTATCAATGAACTCATATATAGATAAACGACTTATGCTTTATCAAGTTTTTTTAAATATCAAAACTAATATTATTAAAGATCATAAAATGGGTACATAATTATATAATGACAAATTAATTTTTGGGCATATGTGAGCTTGAATTGAAGTCAATAATTATCGAGAGTCATAAATAAAGTGTTGTCACTCACTCACTTGTGTCCCTGTACATCGCGTTCACAATGATTATGATTATTTAAATATCACATATAACTTTGAAATTTTAAAACCAAATCTATTTTTGAGAATAAGAAATTACATATCCGATAATTTATAGG
Source organism: Primulina tabacum (assembly GCF_025594145.1). Taxonomy (NCBI): domain Eukaryota; kingdom Viridiplantae; phylum Streptophyta; class Magnoliopsida; order Lamiales; family Gesneriaceae; genus Primulina; species Primulina tabacum. Next base: position 49,678,583 of record NC_134553.1, on the reverse strand, counting down.
TACCGCTTGGTTCGTAGTACGAGACAAATAGTACGGAGATAAATAATATTTTTTAATAATGAATCATGTAAAAATGATAGTTAATATAATGTTTGATTTGATTGATTATTTTGATTAAATCTGAGATAATGTTATATTACTATTTTGTCTTTTGAAAATATTAATAAAATATTTATAATATTATTTATTAAAGGTAGAATATATTTTTTGTGAGACGGTCTCACGAATTTTTATCTGTGAGACGGGTCAACCCTACCGATATTCACAATAAAAAGTAATACTCTTATCTTAAAAAGTAATACTTTTTCATGGATGATCCAAATAAGAGACATGTCTCACAAAATACGACCCGTGAAACCGTCTCGCACAAGTTTTTGACTTAAAAGTAATATTATAATTTCAATTCAATGATTTGATTGATGTGAGATAAATGATTGATAATTTGATTGATGTAAGATAAATGATTGGTAGATGGATAAATAATATGATGCATCAAATATGATTTTAAATTAGATAAAAATATGGATAAATAATATAGTGAACCAAACGATATAAGTTCTTGGATCCCATCTTATAAGATTTAGCATATGGAGCATAATTTATTAAATAAACCAATAATTAATCTTCGTTTTATTACAATAATAAGATGATTAAATATACATGTCCCGATATTGATCCACCATCCAATTTCACAATCACGATCAAATGGACATGGTTGGGTCAGTTAATTAATTAAATTTATGTAATTAATCAACATAAAAAGCTCTACGAGACATTTAAGTTAAACCTATTGTTAGGGTCCATAATTACTTCAAATGTATATTAATTATTCATATTTATTCTTACATGTACAATTCACAATTTTTTCTACATACTTAGTATCAGTGTTTTCAAAATTAGATTGATCGATCGGTTCGACCAAAAACTGGTCACAGATTCAGCTCATACATCATCTAAAAACCGTTTGACCAGTTAGATAAGTCAGGACCGATCAAGAATCGGTCGAATCGATATTGAACATATTTTTTAATTTTTTTTTTAAAAAAATTATTTTTATTAAATCCTAATTTTGATATTTGGTTATATATAATTTTTGAAATTTGTAAGTACTTTGAATATAAAGTAGTTCTCTTGTGAGACGGTCTCACGAATTTTTATCTGTGAGACGGGTCAAACCTACCAATATTCACAATGAAAATTAATACTATTAGCATAAAAAATAATATTTTTCTTGGACTACCCAAATAAGATATCTGTGGGGATTCGGACGCTAATCATGTTCTTAATCATCATTAGGACAATTTAATCAATTATAATAAACGGGGTCTATTTTTTTTTTTAAATTGCGGAACGTAATGGAATACATGCAAATATACATATCAGTATATTAAAAGTACAAGTCTGGTACTATATACAATCATTCGAGCTAAGGTTTAATAACTACATATCAAGTATTCCAAACCCTATCTCAGATCAAAGTCTGTAGTCTCCACTCTAATCACGATCTCTCTTCATCTTCTCGACCCTGAACATGTCCCACCTGTTGTCATGCATACATACAAACACGACAACAGTCGGATAACTCCGGTGAGAAATAAATCCCAGTATAAATCAACGAAACATGCAGTTATATCAACAATGTAAAAGCATGAAAACATGTAACAAATATCAGTAACATGTAACAAAATCAGAAACATAATCAATATAAAATTGCCAATCAGACTCGTGACTCCACGTTTTAGACTAGACTCAATCCTAGTCTAGGGATCCCGATTTCCAGACGTTGGCATTCAATATCGATCACCAGTAATAGAAAAAACTCCAATTCTATCCACATCGATATGGTATCGATCACCAGTAATAGAAGAAACTCCAATTCTATCCACATCGATATAACCAAACATCCAGTGTCTTGACCTAACCGTCACAGACTTTGGCGTTTTCACCAATTTCCTATCTTGTGACATCGTGCAATGTGCCCGTGGCGATCACACCACTATCAGGCGCTTCTGTCACAAGATCACTCGTCTAATACTCGTCTAATACATGCTTCCTATAAATCAATAGAACAAGCATATCAAATCAAATCAATAAACACAATCATAATAATAAGTATGTGATTTAGGGAAACTCAAGTATATCCTACTTGAGTCGATCTCCCAATACCACATTGACTTATACCTTTCGTCTGTAGTCTTGGCCTGAAGCAATATCAGTTCTGAACTCAAAACTGTCTCTGTAAATCTGAAACGACATATCGAGAATCATAATATCAATATTCCATTCTTAATTCAACACTGAATCTGTTTAATCTGGATTTAAGTCAAATCAACGGCATAACGGCACAATCTCAGTATCCCCGTCAATACCAAATCAACAGACATCAATTACAAATCATAATTCATATCCGATACAACCTGTAATTCATTCATAATCCAAATCTGTCCGATTTCAAATCAATATAATCAGAAAATCATAACAATTCCATAATCAGTCTGTTTTTCAATTTGACTTCGATTCTACGATGTTTAACATATCCAGAACACCATATATGAATCATATCAAATTCCTACAATATCATATTTTCAAATGATACCAAAACTCAATAAAACTTACGTCCAGTTGTAGCCTGCGTCGATAGGAATACAATACCGAAGTCGGATTCAAAATCTAACGGACGGATTTACCAAAACCAAACTTTTGGAATCAAGTTTGAAGCTTTTCTCGGGAGTTCTTCTTTCTTCCTCTGAAATTCTCAAGGAATGAATTGTATATATATATATATATATATATATATATATATATATATATATACATCAACGTTGCATGATACACCACATGTCGATTTTCCCTTTTGCATGCCTCGCGCATATGCGCATCTTAGCCTCGCGCATATGCGCGAGACCTACTGTTGTAACATGTGACTTCCTCGGCAGCTCGCGCATATGCGCGCCCTCCTGTCGCGCATATGCGCGAGGTCCTCTGGAAATCTCCTTTGGCTTCTCGGATGACTCGCGCATATGCGCGCACCACTTCCGCGCATATGCGCGAGGTTCTCTGGACGTCATCAATTCCCTTGCACAGGCTCGCGCAAATGCGCGCCCTCACTTCGCGCAAATGCGCGAGACCCTCTGCCCCTTTCGCGCATGTTCGCACGTCTTGTCGCGCATGTGCGCGAATGGTACTGTCCTCGCACATACATTATCACACGTTATTTCAAATCGTGTCTCGGTTGGCCCTTTCATAAAGACATTAAATTATAATTCAATAATCGTTAATTAACAGCAATTAACTTTCGGGCATCACAATATCTGTATCACAAAATACGACCCGTAAGATTGGCTCACACAAGTTTTTGCCTTGAATATATATATATATATATATATATATATATTTAGTTTTAAAACTTTAATAAATTTTTATTTTTTTGTCTATTTATATACATATTTTATGTTTTAAAATATATTGAATAATATTATATATATATATATTTATTTAGTTGTAAAACTTTAATAAATTTATATTTTTTGTCTATTTATATACATATTTTAGGTTTTAAAATATAAAATATATTATTCAATATATTATATTATTATTTATATATAAAGTCTGTATTTTAATCCGATCGTCTAATTAAATTGGTCCGATCGATTAGATTGTTTTTCTAAAATATATCAATTTGATCATCGATTCAATTACGAAAACATGACCTAGTTTATCGGAAAACATTGAAAACATCTCGGGGACGATGGACGAGAACATGTCATCAACCTAACGACACACAATTGGTCGTGTCATTAATTTTTACATTTATTGAGTTTTCATGTTATCCAGTTAAGCTCGCCCAACTTGCAAATTGACCAATATATATATATATATATATATATATATATATACACACACACATACACACATAATATTAAATTATAATTTTCAGCTAAGCTTTCATTGAATTTATACACATTAATGTTTCTCTCTAAAATTTATCACAAAAAATATGGTATCCTGATGTCACACATTTACGACAAGTAAAAAAACCAAAAATTACGATTCATTTCACTGACGAGATAAATTTTAACAAATATTGTTCCAGGAAAAAAAAATATTTTTTGATATTGACCGATTTAATCTATATTTAAAATAAAAATAATATTTTTGATATAAAAAATAATATTTTTTATAAAGATATAAATTTGTTTCATGAAATTGTGACGTGATGTATCATCTATGTAATCCTTTAATTTGCTTTATTTAATATTTACCAAATCTATTTTTTTCATCTCTTGCGTGGGCCCTCCTCGGCATGAAATTTTGCATTTCCACCTGCACAATGCAACCATCTCAAACGTTCTCTCCCCTACGACAATTTCCGGGCGGTCTCTCCTTTTTCCAAATTCGTTTTCATTTCCATGTCCTCTCCAAATCCTTATTTCTTAACCACGCTGACGCAGCCTACGCTCCTCCCATTTGTTCCGTTGAAAGGAATATTGTCCCTTCAAAGATCTTCTTTTTGATTTTGTTTTTTGACCCTCCCTCACTATTAGCTGACTATACAGGGACCCTTTTCGAATCGAAGTGGGAGTGTGTAAAAAAGTGAGGATCTTGTTTCTTCAGAGGTGGGATTTTGGGAATTTTTCTGATGGCGGGAAATCAAAGTAAATGGAATGCGTTTATGCCCTTTTTAACTGTCTTGTGGAGCTTTCTGTTGGCATCAATATTTGTTTCTGCTGAGAGAAGCTTAAAGCGAGAATCTTTGCCGTATAATGGAACTGGGATTTCAGTTCGTGATTCAGATTCAGGTCTGTTGACTGCTCTTGCAAATTTCCTATGGCAATCAGATTCACCAGGTTACCAGCATGTTTGGCCGGTGAGTCAAGATCACAGATTCCAGTTTAGTGTTGAGGCATCACAATTAAATGCAGTTTTTTATTTTTTGATTTCAAATTTTATTTTGATCTTAACTTTATGTATGCTGACTTTGAAGATTCGATATTTTACAAGTATTTATGGCTATTGCGAGGAGAAGTTGGTTTTTGTCGACGCAGCAATTTAAAGACTCGTTAACTTACTATATATTTGTAATTGGATCACCAGCATAAATTTTTTGTCAGTCTGCTGTGGATAAGCTTTATCAACATGTAAAGTAATACGTATCCATCATGAATTTATCGTAATTGCATAAATTATGGGAACTGTGCATTGATGTTTGGTCACCCCAGAGGAGGATCTAGAAGGGAAGTGAGGCTACCAAGTAAAATTTTATTTCTAATTCTTGATATATGAGTTTTGCGCCTCAAAATATATGAAATTGGCCACCTCTACCTATTTCTTCACCTCCCTTTTTTCTGGCGTTCTATGACACCTAGTAGACCCTGTTGATGGTACCAGAGTATAGCTTTTTCCCTAGTTCGACAAATGTACAGATTTGGAATTGTACTTGGTTTGTGAAAATCCGTGAATGGAATCATATTATGATGCGTTTTGAATTTATTATCGGATTGTGATCCACAGGATTTGGAATTCAATTGGCAAATTGTTGTTGGTTCCATTATTGGATTCTTTGGAGCTGCCTTCGGGAGCGTTGGTGGTGTTGGTGGTGGGGGCATATATGTTCCTATGCTTAGTCTTATTATTGGATTTGATCCAAAATCATCAACTGCTATTTCAAAATGTGAGTCAGAAACATATTTGACAGCCCTGCAATCTTTGTGCATGTTCTTGATTTGTTTTTAAGTAACAATGTTAAAACCTTTCGATTTTACGTACGGATCATGTTATTTAATTGATTTAAATGCGAGAAGCAAAGTATTAGATCCCTATGCAATCCGGTAAGAAATTATATCTTCAGCTTAAGAAGATCGTTTCAAAATAAGTTAAATCTTCAGTTCAAATTCCAAGATTGGTGACAATAATCTTGTGGTCTTGTTGAGTGTGTGTTTGACAAGTATATTATTATATGTATGAAAATGATGAATGTGTTTTCTTGTACAACAGGTATGATCATGGGTGCTTCCGTATCAACTGTTTATTACAATCTTAAACTTAGGCATCCTACCATTGACATGCCCATCATTGATTATGATTTAGCTGTTCTTATCCAACCAATGCTCATGCTGGGAATAAGTATTGGAGTTACTTTCAATGTGTTATTTGCGGATTGGATGGTCACCATTCTTCTAATCATTCTCTTCATAAGTAATAATTTGGTTTATTAATTTTTACATATTACAATCCTTTTTCTGTTTCCTTACTTTATCTGCCGATTTCAGCCACATCGACTAGGGCTTTTCTTAAAGGCGTTGAAACATGGAAGAAAGAAACTATCTTGAAGAAGGTGACTGTAAACATGATTTACTGTGCCCATGATTTGTTATTTTTGCGTGTCAAAAATTATATGCTCCAACTAGTATGAAAGTTCGAATAATTAATAGTCCTTTGTTTCTTGTTGCAGGAAGATGCAAAGCGATTAGAATCAAATGGTGGGTTGATTGATTCCATGTCCTTTTCCTTTTTGTCTTTTTTCAATTCACTTAATTATTAAAGCATTTATGTTTCTATATTGTTAGGCAATGGTAAAGATGAAGCAGAATATAAGCTTCTTCCTGGTCGCCCTGTTACAGATAAGGATGCCAAAAATTCATCAGAAATCAATGTGAGAAGTTTCTCCAAGTATCAAATAATCGAAAAAACCAAAGTCCCGTAGTTATATATCTTGATGTTTCAGGTTGGCATTCTTGAGAATGTTTTCTGGAAGGAGTTTGGGCTTCTTGTGTTTGTTTGGATTGCATTTCTTGTACTTCAATTGGTTAAGGTTTGGAATTTGTTTTACCCTTTTACTACCATTTTGATTTTGGAAAATTTATAGTTTCTTTGAACTTGTGCAACCAAGTTAACTTAGGTCTTGAATTGCTGCTACAGAATTATACATCTACTTGTTCAGCAATATACTGGGTGGTGAACTTGATGCAGGTTTGTTAGCGTGATTACCAAATTAACAGGCAATGTAAAGAAATTTCTGTATTTTGTTCCTTACAAATCATCTCCTTGAGATTCCTTTTCAGATCCCTGTGTCGTTTGGCGTATCTGGTTATGAAGCTCTCAGCCTACATAAGGGATGGCGAAAAATTGAATCCAAGGGGGACTCGGGTACCAATTTTACAGTGCTCCAACTGACTACTTATGGCTTCTTTGGTGTCCTGGCTGGTGTTGTAGGTGGTCTACTAGGTCTTGGAGGTGGATTTATCATGGGTCCACTATTTTTGGAGTTGGGTATTGCTCCACAGGTTCGTTCCAATTCTTGATAGCATACTTGTATTCGACCTGTATACCTAATTTCCTCTTTATCCACCATGTGTACTAGGAGAAGTGTCTGCAATGTTTTTGCATGGCAAGCGTGACTGATAATTTGCAAAGCATTACAGCCTGGAGGAAGTCGTCGTAATTTTGAATTTCAGGATTCATGTGATGAAATTTAAAAAAATTGATCCTATTTGACTAATAGTTTGATAATCAATCACGCTGTTACTCCATTTGTTAAAATGCAAACAATCCATACTATGTAAACAGAGAGCTATTTCAAATCATGTATATGCGAGTGAATATGTTTTGTTTTGTCATTTAATTTTTTGTAGAAGTAGAGAAAAACAACTCATGGCAATTGCTTCTTGCTAATTCTTGGGAATTATGATTCGAGGCTCTAATGTATATTGTCATTCCCATTTAGGTTTCAAGTGCCACAGCTACTTTTGCCATGATGTTCTCCTCATCAATGTCGGTGGTTGAATATTACCTCTTAAATCGTTTTCCGGTTCCTTATGGTAAGTGAATATCAACACTAAATCCATTCTTTTCATATTGTTAAGTGAATATCAACACTAAATGCATTCTTTTCATATTGTTGGTAAAAAATATTGGAACTTTTCTTTTTAAATGTTTTGGTGTTCACCATGGCAGCTCTGTACTTTGTTGCGGTTGCAACTGTTGCTGCATTTGTCGGGCAACATGTCGTTAGAAGAATGATCATTATATTGGGAAGGGCATCCATTATCATCTTCATTCTAGCTTTCACGATCTTTGTGAGCGCCATCTCTCTAGGTGAGTACGTTTTGCATAGAGAATATATTTACCTCTTGTAGCATATTAAAAATCCATCTCAAAGGTCATTTAGTTTTAGACACCTTTGGTTAGCTGTAGTACTTATGTAACCAAACTGACTTTTGATGGCCTCATACAAATATCCAACTATGATAAGATTTTAGGCATGCCAGATATTTTCTTGATTGATGAGCTTTCTCTCCGGGTTAAAACAGGTGGTGTTGGCATTTCGAACATGATTCGAAAGATTCAGCACGACGAATACATGGGCTTTGAGAACCTCTGCAAGTATGACGCGTGAGATAAAAGATCTCAGCTCTGAATTCTTACTCCTTACCGCGCAAGAAGGGACTTGAATCTTGTTCAAATACTCTGCTGAAACGGGCTAGAGGCGGAATTTCATTTAATTTTTTTTTTTCCCAGATTCAGTGTAACATTGAAACTGTCTGAGGACAATTTTTGTCTCTCGTGTAAATCTTACCTATTTGATCTCGAGGAGTACGTGTTCCTAAGAACAACTCTTGTTAGCTATATGTAAAATCATCAGTGTCTTAAGATAAGCTCCCCGATTAACGCAATATTACTAAGATGTTTCATATTTATCCCTCTTGTGGAGGATACGCTGCATATCAGACCAGACGTCATGGTTTCAGGTGCTCACATAAGCACCGGACATGTCGGTCAAATTCATCAAGTTGCATTCCATCAACTTGTTCTTGCTGCCATCTAAAAAGTATTTAAGGTCAATTATGGGGGCATTTAAGATTGCAAGTTGAAAGGACTATGATCAATGGGAGGTGTAAATTTATTTAATAGATATCTGTATTTTCAAATTTATCTTCTAATCATTATTAATATGCTAAGTAGGTCTCTTGTGAGACGGTGTGAGACGTGTCAATCATACTTATATTCACAATAAAAAATAATACTCTTAGCATAAAAAGTAATATTTTTTCATGGATGATCTAAATAAGAGATCCGTCTCACAAAATACGATCCGTGAGACTGTCTCAGGTAAGTTTTTGCTTAATATAATTGATATGCAACGGACACTGACATTGCCACTTTCTCTCTGTACAATTTTTAGTATTATTTATTTATTTTTATTTTTTTAAATATCGATCCCTAGCCATTCTCTTTTCCAATAAAGTATTTTTTATTAAATGGATTTTATATTTATAGTTGAACTCAATAAATATCCACATGCTGCATTATTGAATCTGAAGGACCGCCTTACGCAGTAGGTCCTGTACAGCTATCCTCGAAGTGGATGATTAACCGTATTTGTGGAGGCCCTCGAACTACTTGCTTGAAAATTTGCGGAAAATTAAAAATTTTCTTTTTAAAAGAACTTAAATGGCCTCATTCATAAAATCACTGGTGAATCAAGTTCAATATTTCAAAATATTGCAGCGGAAGAAAATCAAAGTTTTTGCCAACAACAACGATTTAAAAATATCCAACAACTGATAAAAATTGTTTGCGAAGAAAATAACAACTGCTGCTCTGAGGTCCTCGGGTGCCACTACTGCCGACCCAAGCTGGCTCACTGGTCCCCGCCCTCGGCCCTGGCCTCATCAGTACCTACAACAATCAAGTCTAGTGAGCCTAAAGACTCAGCATGCATAAATCGCAGGTAACGAGTAAAAATCTGAATTTAAAATATGCATGTGATAAAATATCCTGTCCTGAGGCATACTGAAAATAATCTGTACTGAGCAATTATAATACGTGCATAACTGAACTGGAAATCACTGTAAAAATATTTGCTCCTTGGAGCCTGCACTGAAATATCTGGTAAAATTTTCTGTTGAGATTATGTTTTACGCCTGTGGCCACTGCACTAAGCTGAACTGATCGGTAACTGGCTACCGGGGAGGCTGAAACTGATCTGAGCTGGCCGGTCACTGGCGACCGGGTGGTACCATACTGAACTGATCGGTCACTGGCGACCGTATAAAATAACACTCCCACATAGTGAATGAACCACAAGCCATATCGCATAAATCTCAAAAATAATCATTTTCTATTTAATGCACGTAAAATAATTAACTGGCATAATGAAAATTCCTGTAATTTTACCAACTGGATTGGATTGGATCGTTCCCAGGCTCGCTGCAACCTAACTGTGCCATGAAAAATATGCAATAGCTTAAACATGACCAACTATGCAATTTACGTTCAAAAGATGCGACTATGACGCCTAATGACTTCGCATTTAATCATGACTCCGAGCCAACCTGAACCGACACTGAACCGACGTATAGTCATGATTAAAATACGCTGAAAAATCAAAAATAATGTTCCTAAAATGATAGGGTCGAAATCTAGGTGAAATGGAGGCCAAAACACGAAACGCTCTTTCGAGAGTCAATTTGGCACATTGCACCGTAAATTCTCGTACGACCTCAAAAATGATCCAAATGACGAACGGTCGAAAACATGACCTTCCCAACTCAATGAGGCACTGTCCAGTCCAAGGCCATGGGCTAAAAGCCAACCAAGAACTCAAACGACGCTTCTGAACAGCAGCATACTTGCTGTCAAAAAAAAAATACAGCAGCTGCGCACTACAAGACTTGCATTGGTTTCGAGACTATCGGCCATTAGGGGCGTGAACCACCGACCAGAGACTCTTACCAACATCCCAAGGAATGATTTGAACCATGGCTAAGGGCCCTAGGCCAGCCACAATCCGCATCACCCCAAATCTTAACCGAAGGGTCCAACCGAGAGCAACGTGCATGCGTGTGTAGTGTTTATGCTATGATCGATGTCTTGCGTCGTTCCAGTGGCCATTTGATTGACCATGGCACGATCTAGACATCTAGGAGCATGATATGAACCGTGGCTAAGGGCCATAGGCCAACCAAGATCCATACCAAGCAACAAAAGGGACGAACCAAAAGCTGAACAAATGAAGAAGCCGAAGGGGTATAGGGGCTGTTTTGGCGTTTTGATTAAAAACCGATGAACCATGGACCAAGCCACAAAAAGGGCGACTTAGTCACGTCTTAGACATGCTAGGGAAGTGATCCAACCATGGCTAAAGGCCCTTGGGGCAGCCAAGATCAGATCCACAACCCTTGACACAAAACTGAAATTTCGAATCACATTTCTGCACTTATGGGGAACTTGCTGTCATTCTGAATTTCCAGCAAGCATGGGGCTGGTTTGAATGGACCAACATGGTCCTAATGCATCCTAATACATGTATACAAGCCGCCTTGGGAGCCTGGAGTCGATCCAATACCTGAAACCACCAAAACTCAGAAAAACGTGAAGCTTGCCATGAAGAGCCGAAAATTCTGCATGTGTTTTCCCAAAATATTTTGACATGTATCTCGGTTTTTGCTTGCTAAAACATGATCATGTACTGAAAAATAAATGATAATATGACTTGATTGAGGTTTAAAAGAAATCTAGACATGCCTGGTTTCGTTTTGAAAGAAAACGAACGAAACAACGACGACTCGGCACGGAGGAGGTGGAGCGCTTCTTGTCTACCTTTCTTGAACTCGATTTCTCTCCCTTATTTTCCTACTGGATTCCCACGGTTCTCAGCTTAAAATTTCACTCAGATTTCGAAAGAAAAGAGAGGGGGAAAAATGGTTAGGAAGGTGAGGAGAAAGGGTGCAAGATATAAGGAATGAATCAAGACTAAGTCCACCCTCCTTTTGAATTTGAATTGTTGTTTGATATCAAGTCTTCTTGGGGATAAGGTGGCCGAATATTGGCTTGATTCTAGTCTAGGATATGTCCATTTATTTAATTAAATTGTGCTCCCAAAAATCCTAGAATTATCCTACTAATTACATGCAAAGAATTGGTCAAAGTTGGTGAGTTGGAAAATGAATCTTCTAGCACTAAGGGTGGCCGAAAAATGCATGATAAAATAAAGGGAAATGTTGATTATCTAGTCAACTAATAATCCTTGAAAGCCTTACTAATCCTTTAAATAATTTAGTGAGCTAACCCCTTAATTTAATAACTTAAATGAGTTCATTTCTTAATCACCTCAAATAATTAAATTAAATCTTCAAACCTTCCTTTCTAACTTAAATGAACTTAGTCACTAGCTAAATTAACTTCTGGAAATATTTCTCAAATCTTAAATTCTATCTCAAAACTCCAACTCCGGTCCGGCCTCACTGAAAATACTGAAATGCTAAAAATCAAACTGCTGAACTGAAATAATAAATAATTAACTTCAAATAAATGCATTTAAAATAATTATGCAATGAAGTCAATTAAATTTAAAAATCTAGAATTATGCATGGCTTATACGTCTACTGATTTACGGGTTCTACAATCCTTCCCCCCTTAAAATAAATTTCGTCCTCGAAATTAGAACTCACCGAATAACTCAGGGTATCGACTTCTCATCTCCGGCTCAGACTCCCACGTAGCTTCCTCCTCTGAATGGTTGAGCCATTTGACTTTGACTCGCTTAACCAACTTGTTCCGAAGTTTCTTCTCCTGTCTGTCTAGGATCTGCACGGGTCTCTCCTCATAAGATAAGTTCGGAGTAAGCTGCAACGGCTCGAAATTCAGCACATGCGAAGGATTTGCCATATACTTCCTCAGCATGGAGACGTGAAAGACATTGTGTACTCCGGCCAGATTTGGCGGAAGAGCCACACGATACGCTAGCGTCCCAACTCTGTCGAGGATCTCAAACGGTCCAATGAATCTCGGACTGAGCTTCCTTTCTTGCCAAATCTCATGACACCCTTCATAGGTGCCACTTTCACGAAGACATGATCGCCCACTGCAAACTCTAATTCTCTCCTCCGCTGATCGGCATAACTCTTCTGTCGGCTCTGAGCAGTCCTCATCCTATCACGGATCTTGACTACTACATCTGCTGCCTGCTGAACAATCTCTGGACCCAACTCTGCTCTCTCTCCTACTTCATCCCAATGAACAGGAGATCTACACTTGCGACCATACAGCGCTTCATACGGAGCCATACCTATGGACGACTGGAAACTGTTGTTATAGGTGAACTCTACCAATGGTAAGTTCGACTCCCAACTCCCAGAGAAATCAATGACGCAAGCACGGAGAAGATCCTCTAAGATCTGAATAACTCGCTCCGACTGTCCATCTGTCTGCGGATGGAAAGCTGTGCTAAACAGCAACTTCGTACCCAAAGTCGAATGCAAACTCTTCCAAAACGAGGAAGTGAATCTGGGATCTCTGTCGGATACGATAGAAACTGGAATACCGTGGAGTCGGACTATCTCTCGGATATACAGCTCTGCATACTGAACCATGGTGAAAGTCGTCTTAATAGGCAAGAAGTGCGCTGATTTGGTAAGACGATCTACAATCACCCAAATAGCATTCGATCCTCTGGCTGACCTCGGCAATCCGGTCACAAAGTCCATGGTAATGTTCTCCCACTTCCACTCGGGAATAGGAAGAGGCTTGAGCAAACCTGCTGGTCTCTGATGCTCGGCCTTCACTAACTGGCAAGTCAGGCACTCGGATACAAAACGCCTGATGTCCTTCTTCATCCCTGGCCACCAATACCATAGCTGCAGATCTTTGTACATCTTCGTACTCCCAGGGTGAATAGAGTACGGGGACGTATGGCCTCTGATAAGATGTCTGCTCGGATAGAATCACTGCTAGGAACCCATATCCTATCTCGGTATCTCACAATACCGTCGCTGACTGAATACAAAACACTGCCCTTAGCTTCATCTCTCTTCTTCCACTGTGCCAACTGCTCATCTGCTGCCTGACCGCTGCGAATACGGTCAATAAGAGAGGACTGGATAGTCAAGGTAGATAAACGAGGAACTCTACCTCGAGGGTAAGTCTCAAGATCAAACCTCTGCATCTCGATTTGAAGAGGTTTCTGCATCGTCAAATGAGTCATCACCTGCGACTTTCCTGCTCAAAGCATCTGCAACTACATTAGCTTTACCCGGGTGGTAGCTAATGTCACAATCGTAGTCTTTCACAAGCTCCAACCAACGCCTCTGACGCATGTTCAGCTCCTTCTGCGTAAAGAAATACTTGAGGCTCTTATGGTCGGTAAAGATCTGACACTTCTCTCCATACAGATAGTGCCTCCAAATCTTCAAAGCAAAAACTACGGCCGCTAACTCCAGATCATGGGTGGGGTAGTTCTTCTCGTGGATTTTCAGCTGTCGAGAAGCATACGCTATCACTCTCCCATGCTGCATCAAACTGCACCTAAACCAAGCTTCGAAGCATCGGTATAAAGGACAAACTCACCAGATCCTGACGGTACAGCCAAAACGGGTGCTGAGATAAGAGCTTGCTTCAAAGTATCGAAACTCTTCTGACACTCCTCGCTCCACACAAACTTCACATTTTTCTTTGTCAGTGCTGTGAGTGGAACGGCAATAGAGGAAAATCCTTGGATGAATTTCCTGTAATATCCTGCTAGCCCAAGAAACTGCGGATCTCTGATGTATTCTGAGGCACAACCCAATCTCTGACTGCTGCAACTTTCGCCGGGTCTACCTCAATACCACTGCTAGAAACAATGTGGCCCAAGAACGCCACCTTCTCTAACCAGGAATTCGCACTTACTGAACTTTGCGAATAGTTTATGTTTCTGCAATGTCTGCCAACACTGCGGTCAGATGCCTGCTGTGCTCCTCCCGACTCTTGGAGTAGACGAGAATGTCATCTATGAACACTATCACAAACTGGTCAAGGTACGGCTGAAATACGCGATTCATGAGATCCATGAAGATCGCTGGCGCATTCGTCAGACCGAACGGCATCACAAGGAACTCGTAGTGACCATAACGAGTCCTGAAAGCTGTCTTCGAGACATCAGCATCTCTCACCCTCAACTGGTGATAACCGGAACGCAAATCGATCTTGGAGAAAATCGAAGCTCCCTGCAACTGGTCAAACAGATCCTCAATCCTCGGCAGTGGGTATTTATTCTTCACTGTAACCCTGTTCAACTCTCGGTAGTCAATGCAAAGCCTCATCGAGCCATCCTTCTTTTTCACAAATAAGACTGGCGCGCCCCATGGAGAAAAGCTCGGGCGAATGAACTCCTTGTCGAGAAGTTCCTGGATCTTGCTTCTTAAGCTCTGCCATCTCTGTCGGTGCTAGTCGGTATGGCGCTTTGGATATCGGAGTCGTACCTGGCATAAGCTCAATGGAAAACTCCACCTCTCTCTCTGGTGGCATACCAGAGACGTCTTCGGGAAAAACGTCTAAGAAATCTCTAACAATCGGAACATCTGAGGCTGACTGGCTGGGTTCCTCGGGGACAGATAAAAAGGTTGCTAGAAATGTCCGACACCCTCTATGCATGAGCTTCCTAGCCTGAAATAAGGAATAATGCGCGGTAAAGGAAAGTACCTGTCCGGCTCAAATAAGAACTCCTCCATTCCAGGCGGTCGGACAAGAAGGATCTCCGCTGGAAGTCTATCAACACTCTGTTCCTCAATAGCCAGTCCATCCCTAGGATGATGTCAAATTCTGGCATCGGTAGCACAATCAGATCCGCATAAACAAGATTACCGTGCAGCTCAAGGTCTATATCTCGGATAACATTGGTCGCTGCCATCTCCTCGCCTGACGGCAACACTACTGAAAAGGCTGTATCTAGCCCAATGGTCTGGATCTTGAGAAAGTTTGCAAAGATCTCCGAAATAAATGAGTGAGTGGCCCCTGAATCTATCAAGGCCTTGGTAGCGGAACCAGATATAAAAATTCTCCCTGAAAGAGCGGAGCTCTAAGTGAATCTCAATACAAGATCTAAACTTATAGACATGCAAAGGTCTAGGTTCCTTTAGCTTAATTTTCCCGAAATAAATCTGAGTAGAGCATGCAATCCTATAACAGTTCTAAGTTCAAAATCTAAATCCCGATTTCCCAAAATGCTGAAATTCGAAGAATAACTTAAAGTTTAAAGGTACCTGTCAACAACATAGTCTCCGGGTTGGCTTCCGCGGCATGGAGAGCAAAAACTCTGCCTTGGGTAGGCAGATTCCTCTGAGGGCACTGCAGCAACATGGTGGTCTGGACTGCCACACTTAAAACACTTTCCTGAGCCAGCCATACATGCTCCAGGATGGCGACGTGAGCACCTGGGACAGACTGGGTGCTCCTGAGTCCTCGGGGCTGGGCGTCCCCGCTGCTGCTGCTGCTGCTGCTGCTGGCCTCTGTTCCTGGGCGGTCCATGAAAAGGCCTCTTATTCTGCTGCTGATGCTGATGAGGAGGAGGGCGGTTGCGGTGCCTGGACTGGGCGCTTGCCCCTGGCGATCCCTCTCGATATCCCGCAGATCCTGCTCTGGCGGCTAAGGCCTTGGAGACGGCAATCTCATAAGTAGCAGGGTCAGATACCCTAACATCCCGGCGCAAGATCGGCCGTAACCCACCAGAAAGTGCACCAGCTTGGCTTTGGCATCATTCGCTATCAGGGGCACAAAGTGACAGCCCCTCTCGAACTTACGGATAAACTCCGTAACCGACATATCCCCCTGTCTCAGGCTCATGAACTCGGTGGTCAGCCTGGTGCGCACCTCCTCAGCAAAATACTTGGAGTAGAAAACCTCGTAAAGCGGGTCCAAGAAAGTGTAGCCAATGTCAGGGCTACCGAAGCTCCTTCCCACCATAAGCGGGCATCTCCAGTGAACAAGTAGGTGGCACATCGGACTCGGTCTGCGTCCCCCAGCTCCATAAAATCGGAAGATCACCTCGAGGGATTTGATCCATCCCTCGGCAACATGGGGTCCGATGTCCAGAGAATTCCTTCGGGCGCATCTTCATGAATCGCTCATACACTGCCTCGGGCCCTTGTCGGCCTGGCTGCGGCTGCGGCTACGGCTGCGGCATTGCCCCCCGCAAACTGTGCGAAGAACTGTGCCATCCCAGCTAACATCTGGGCACTCATGTCCGTGGGGGCGGTGGAGGAGGTGGTAGGTCTCCCTCCGGTCTATGCTCCTCTCTGTCCTCTCGGCGAGGCTCCACCCTCTGTTGCGCTCTAAAATGCGTCTAGGGGGCATACTGTTCCAACATAACCCATACGTAACTAACATGCATAATTCCATAATTTATTTTAAATGAACTCTGAAATACTGAAAATCTGGAAGCATACTGACAAAATAATTCATGCTATAACTGAAATGCTGAACAAAATGCTGAACTGAAAAACTTACAGACCAAAGGCGTGGCTTCGTGAGCTTCTCGCGATCAGTAGTAGTGAAACCCTATACAGAACCAACGCTCTGATACCCAACTGTGGAGGCCCTCGACTAATTGCTTGAAAATTTGCGGAAAATTAAAAATTTTCTTTTTAAAAGAACTTAAATGGCCTCATTCATAAAATCACTGGTGACTCAAGTCAATATTTCAAAAATTGCAGCGGAAGAAAATCAAAGTTTTTGCCAACAACAACCGATTTAAAAATATCCACCAACTGATAAAAATTGTTTGCGAAGAAATAACAAATGCTGCTCTGAGGTCCTCGGGTGCCACTACTGCCGACCCAAGCTGGCTCACTGGTCCCGCCCTCGGCCCTGGCCTCATCAGTACTACAACAATCAAGTCTAGTGATCCTAAAGACTCAGCAGCATAAATCGCAGGTAACGAGTAAATCTGAATTTAAAATATGCATGTGGATAAAATATCCTGTCCTGAGGCATACTGAAATAATCTGTACTGAGCAATATAATACGTGCATAACTGAACTGGAAATCACTGTAAAATATTTGCTCTCTGGAGCTGCACTGAAATATCTGGTAAAATTTTCTGTTGAGATTATGTTTTAGCCTGTGGCCACTGCACTAAGCTGAACTGAGCGGTAACTGGCTACCGGGAGGCTGAAACTGATCTGAGCTGGCCGGTCACTGGCGACCGGGTGGTACCATACTGAACTGACTCGGTCACTGGCGACCGTATAAAATAACACTCCCACTAGTGAATGAAACCACAAGCCATATCGCATAAATCTCAAAATAATCATTTTCTATTTAATGCACGTAAAATAATTAACTGGCATAATGAAATTCCTGTAATTTTACCAACTGGATTGGATTGGATCGTTCCCAGGCTCGCTGCAACCTAACTGTGCCATGAAAATATGCAATAGCTTAAACATGACCAACTATGCAATTTACGTTCAAAAGATGCGACCTATGACGCCTAATGACTTCGCATTTAATCATGACTCCGAGCCAACCTGAACCGACACTGAACCGACGTATAGTCATGATTAAATACGCTGAAAAATCAAAAATAATGTTCCTAAATGATAGGGTCGAAATCTAGGTGAAATGGAGGCCAAAACACGAAACGCTCTTTCGAGAGCAATTGGCACATTGCACCGTAAATTCTCGTACGACCTCAAAAATGATCCAAATGACGATACGGTCGAAACATGACCTTCCCAACTCAATGAGGCACTGTCCAGTCCAAGGCCATGGGCTAAAAGCCAACAAGAACTCAAACAACGCTTCTGAACAGCAGCATACTTGCTGTCAAAAAAAAAAATACAGCAGCTGCGCACTACAAGACTTGCATTGGTTTCCGAGACTATCGGCCATTAGGGGCGGTGAACCACCGACCAGAGACTCTTAAGAACATCCCAAGGAAGATTTGAAACCATGGCTAAGGGCCCTAGGCCAGCCACAATCCGCATCACCCAAATCTTAACCGAAGGGTCCAACCGAGAGCACCGTGCATGCGTGTGTAGTGTTTTGCTATGATCGATGTCTTGCGTCGTTCCAGTGGCCATCTTGATTGACCCTGGCACGATCTAGACATCTAGGAGCATGATATGAACCGTGGCTACGGGCCATAGGCCAACCAAGATCCATACCAAGCAACAAAAGGGGACGAACCAAAAGTCTGAACAAATGAAGAAGCCGACAGGGGTATAGGGGCTGTTTTGGCGTTTTGATTAAAAACCGATGAACCATGGCCCAAGCCACAAAAAGGGCGACTTCGTCACGTCTTAGACATGCTAGGGAAGGATCAAACCATGGCTAAAGGCCTTGGGGCAGCCAAGATCAGATCCACAACCCTTGACACAAAACTGAAATTTCGAATCACATTTCTGCACTTATGGGGAACTTGCTGTCATTCTGAATTTCCAGCAAGCATGGGGCTGGTTTGAATGGACCAACATGGTCCTAATGCATCCTAATACATGTATACAAGCCGCCTTGGGAGCCTGGAGTCGATCCAATACCTGAAACCACCAAAACTCAGAAAAACGTGAAGCTTGCCATGAAGAGCCGAAAATTCTGCATGTGTTTTCCCAAATATTTTGACATGTATCTCGGTTTTTGCTTGCTAAAACATGATCATGTACTGAAAAATAAATGATAATATGACTTGATTGAGGTTTAAAAGAAATCTAGACATGCCTGGTTTCGTTTTGAAAGAAAACGAACGAAACAACGACGACTCGGCACGGAGGAGGTGGAGCGCTTCTTGTCTACCTTTCTTGAACTCGATTTCTCTCCCTATTTTCCTACTGGATTCCCACGGTTCTCAGCTTAAAATTTTCACTCAGATTTCGAAAAGAGAGGGGGAAAAATGGTTAGGAGGTGAGGGAAAGGGTGCAATATAAGGAAGAATCAAGACAAGTCCACCCTCCTTTGAATTTGAATTGTGTTTGATATGAGTCTTCTGGGGATAGGTGGCCGAATTTGCTTGATTCTAGTCTAGGATATGTCCATTTATTTAATTAAATTGTGCTCCCAAAAATCCTAGAATTATCCTACTAATTACATGCAAAGAATTGGTCAAAGTTGATGAGTTGGAAAATGAATCTTCTAGCACTAAGGGTGGCCGAAAAATGCATGATAAAATAAAGGGAAATGTTGATTATCTAGTCAACTAATAATCCTTGAAAGCCTTACTAATCCTTTAAATAATTTAGTGAGCTAACCCCTTAATTTAATAACTTAAATGAGTTCATTTCTTAATCACCTCAAATAATTAAATTAAATCTCAAACCTCCCTTTCTAACTTAAATGAACTTAGCTAGCTAAATTAACTTCTGGAAATATTTCTCAAATCTTAAATTCTATCTCAAAACTCCAACTCCGGTCCGGCCTCACTGAAAATACTGAAATGCTAAAATCAAACTGCTGAACTGAAATAATAAATAATTAACTTCAAATAAATCCATTTAAAATAATTATGCAATGAAGTCAATTAAATTTAAAAATCTAGAATTATGCATGGCTTATACGTCTACTGATTACGGGTTCTACAGTATTAGAGCAAGAACAAACTAAATTAATTAATTAGCTAAATAATTGCGCATAGAGAAAAGATTTTGATTTGCAAGGGAAAATTTTTTCATTACTCATTCTTATCATGTTTATGGAAAATAAATTTTTTGATATCATTGTCTCGTTCTAGATTTTGGTCTAAAGTGTTAGATTGTTTTTGGGTTTTTGTCGCATTAATTTTGATAAGTAGATCTTCTGTGAAATGGTCTCATGAATTTATTATTACATGTGAGTTAAGTCGATCTGTTTCATACTTAGAGTGAAGAATATTAATACTTTTTGTATAAAAAATAATATTTTCATGGGTCGAATCAGGGTATGAGATTCGTCTCACAAAATTGACGTGTACACAGTCTCGTAAAGTTTTTATAAAATTTGATTTATTTATTTTTCTTTATTACTATTTTTCCTGAATGTTGACGTGCCGTAGGAAAATGTTGGTGTGACTTTAAAAATATTGATATTGTATAAAAAAATTGCTTACTTGAGGTTGGAAAATAATGATCACGTCACGTGCAATGTCAACAGTTGGATCAAATAGCTAATTAAAATTAGTATATCAAGATCAAAATTTGAAGAATTAATGTGCTTAAAACCCAAAATTGTTTCAGTTACTGGATAACAAAATATTTGGTACAAATAATACTTTATCAAGCTTGAATTGAATTTTTCTAGAAAAATAAAGTGAAAAGAATTTTCTAAACTAGGGAACTATCAACCCTTCAGCAGCTCGTTTCAATATCAAAAAATAGGGTTGTAAATGAGCCGAACAGTACAAAGTTCGAGCCGTGCTAGCTCGACTAGTTTTAAAATTATTAAGCTCACAAATAGCTTGAGCTATGTTCGTTAATTACTCATTTATCATGTTTAAA
Source organism: Primulina tabacum (assembly GCF_025594145.1). Taxonomy (NCBI): domain Eukaryota; kingdom Viridiplantae; phylum Streptophyta; class Magnoliopsida; order Lamiales; family Gesneriaceae; genus Primulina; species Primulina tabacum. The sequence goes on along the minus strand of NC_134553.1, from coordinate 49,657,362 downwards.
GAATCTGGATCGAGATTGGCTCGTTAAGCGAGATTGTTTTTAGCTCGTTAAACAATATCATTTTCGTGTTGGATCAATTTTATTTATACAAGCTTATATGTGAACAAATATGTGTTATGAACTATCTGTTAAGTTAAGCCCAAAATAAATCGATTAACTACTGTTTCGGGTTGTTGTGTTTAATGTATCTAGTAGTTGTTTGACTTTATTGTGTAGAGACATGAGTGTAATTTTTGTTTTGTGGCTCTGATACCACTTGTTGGAGAAAATTCATAAACCACATAATCTCTCATGCTAAATCATTAAGAATTTGACTCAAAACTTAAGCGGAAGCGTACCTGAAGACAAATTTCTTGAATTCTTAAGAACGTGTCTTGATCTTCCAGATCTACGCGATCTTTTCCTGAGGAATCCTTTAATTTTCTTTTCTGAAACTATTTTAAGGTGAGCTATAACTGTCAGAAAGAACATGGTCTCTGAATGAGCTCATCTCACACTGTGTTCAGTAAGAGGAAATGTCGAAGTAGGACAAGACAAAAAGTGCTCATTATGACTTCTACCTTGAAGGATAAACGAAAGCAAATAAAGAATAGGAAGCTGCGTATACAAATCCTCGAAGAAACAATAAAAGAGTTCTAATGATTCTCAAAGTGCTAGTTATTTCTTCTGTGGGCGCGATGGGCATATGAAGAAGAATGTACCAATTACCATGCATGGCATGTTAAGAACGGTGTGTTTTCTGAATATGATTTTTTCTGAGGTTAACTAAGTTTAGTGCCTAAGCACACGTGGTAGATAGATTCTGATGAAACAACTCACATCAGTGTATCTATGCAGGATGTTTGGATTGCAGAAAGCCAAGTGATACTGAAAGATTCATCTACGTTGGTGACATCAACAAAGTTGAAGTTGAGGCAATATGTAACTTTAAATTATTGTTGAAGACAGAATATATTTGGATTTTTTTTGAAACATTCATTGTATCATCTTTTAGATGGAATCTGATTTCTATTTTTTCATTGGATAAATTCGGTATTCTTGTTAATTTGGAAATGGAATATTCAGTTTATTTAATAATTTGAAATTGTTTGGTTTTGGTTCTTTTTAGGATACAATAATATTATTCTTTGCATGTTAGTGTTCATTTAATGAAATCTTGCAAATAAGTAAAGACATAAAATAAATTAAAAAGTGAGAATTCAATTGCGTTATGGCACAAAAAATTGGGTCATATCTTTGAAAAGAGAATAAGGAGACTTGTGTCAGATGAGATTCTTGAACCTTTATATTACACATATTTTAATAATTGAGGGAAAAAAAACTAACAAAAGAGATTTGAAGCAACAGGAGTGTCAATCGTCTTAGAATTTACACATACTGATATTTGTGGATCATTTCTTTGGAATCTTGGAATGATCAACATTATTTTATAATATTCACAAAAGATTTTCAAGATATGACTTCAATTATCTCATCCATGAAAAGACACACTTATTGGATGTGTTCAAAACTTATAAAGCTGAAGTTGAAAATCAACTAGACATAAAGATTAAAAGCATTAGATCTGACAATGATGGTGGATATTATAGTAGATATGACAGTTCAGATGAAAAATGTCCAAGAACGTTTGCTAAATTTCTAGAGGACTGCGGTATCATCCCACGGTATACTATGCCGAGTTCGTCCACTATGAATGTTGTTGCTGAAAGACGAAACAGAACACTTAAAGACATGGTAAGGAGCACGAGTCATTCTATCTTACTTGAATCATTTTAAGGAGAGACACTAAAGACCGCATCATATATCCTTAACATAATTCCAACTGAGGCAGCGACCAAAACCCCTCACAAACTTTGGACGGGCAAAAACCTACTCTTAAGCATTTGCACGTTGGGGATGTCCAGCTGAGGCAATGTCATATAAGCCTAATGAAAATAAATTGGACTCAAGGACAGCCAAATTTATTTTATTAGATACTCTAAAGATCTAGGGGTACAAGTTTTATGATTCCACAAGTAAGTCGATTTTTGAGAAATGCCCTGTTCTTTGAGGATGTTGAGTTTGCGGGAGGAGATAAAATTAGGGATATGTCTTTGAATAAGAATATGTAAATATTCTCATAGGTGTCATGGACATTGATCAGGATCACATTCTTCACTTAGACCAAGACACAATACATGAAGGCAACATTGGAAATCCTTCTATTCTAGATGAACAAACTCAAGGATCTCCGGAACCTATGTCATAAAGAGATCCATTAGAAAGTGGAGAAGTGCATTGTCATATGATTACATTGTATTTCTTCAGAACATACATACATTGGACTGATGGAGGATGATCCTATCAACTTTCATTAAGCTATGAAAAATAATAACTCTAAAAAGTGGGATGATGCCATGAATAAGGAGATAAAGTCCGTGAAAGACAATGACATATTAGATTTTGTCTCATTGCCTAAACATACAAAGCACATTGGTTGCAAATGGATATTTAAAACCAATAGAGATTTAAAAGGCAATGTGGAAAAATATAAGACTAAGGCATTGATTATAAATAAACTACTCTTCGGTTTCTATGAAAGATTCTTTAAGGATTATAATGACTTTGGTGGCGTATTTCAATCTTCAGCTTCATCAGATGAATGTAAAGACTGCGTTTCTAAATGATGAAATTGATGAAACATTTTATATGCCGCAACCAAAAAATTTTGTGTCTAAAGACACAAATAATATGATTTTAAAATTAAAGAAATTCATTTAAGGTTTCAAGCAGGCATATCGACAATGGTATTTCAAATTTCATCAAGTGATCATCGTTTGGTTTTGAGATGAATTTGGCCGATGTGTATGTACCATAAGTTCAGTGGGAGTAAGAATATTTTTCAATTTTATATGTTGATGACATTCTGCTCGCTACCAATGATGTAGAGTTGTTGCATGAAACAAAGAGATTTTTAGCTAAGAATTTTGATATGAAAGATCTTGGTGTTGCACGTTTTGTAATGGTATCCAAATACATCGAGATCGTTCTCAAGGTATTCTTAGATTATCTCAGAAAGGCTATACCGAGAAAGTTTTCAAGCGATACGAGATACAAGACTGTAAACTAATGGATACCCATGTGACTAAGGGAGATAAATTTAGCACAAACAATGCCCAAAATGATTCGAGGAAAAGAAAATGCAGAAGATTTTCTATGCATCTGCAGTAGGGAGTCTGATGTATGCTCATGTTTGTACACGTCCAGATATTACATACCTGACTGGAATGTTGGGAAGATATCTAAGTAATCCAAGAGTAAAAAATTGGAAAACAGTCAAACAACTCTTATGGTATTTACAGAGAACAAAATATTGCATGATCATATATCAGAGGTTAGATCAGTTTTAGATTATTTGATGTACTAACTCTGATTTTATGGGATGCCAAGATAATATAAAAAAATACGTTGGGCTATATATATTTGCTTGCAGAAGGTGTTGTCTCACGAAATAATGCTAAAATTTTATTATAGCCTCTTTACTCATGAAAGTAGATTTTATAGCTTATTATGTTGCATCCAATCAAATTTTTGGTTGTTAAATGAATAGTTCAGTGTGGATAATTGTCTATATATCAATTCGGTACAAACTGTAATTGTAGATTCAATTATTAAAGGATTATTACCCAAAAGATTTTTGTGCTCATTATTTGCAAAATTTTCATGTTACACATCCATTTCATAATCTATGTTATTTAGTTGTGTGACATATGACCATTGATGGGTCTAGTTACTTTGAGTGTAGCGAAGGCTGCTTTGATCTTATATTGATGTGATTGATGGACCGAACTGGTTATGGATACATTCGGAATGATAACATTTTGAGCTCATAAATGTATTTTCATAAACATAGTTATAAGGTTACACATATAGCTCAATTAGGAGATTGTTGTATAAATTTATTTATATGAGCTTATAATTGAATAATTATGTGTTGTTGTTGTATATTAGTTAAGCACAAAATAAAATGATCAACTAATGTTTCGGGTTATTGGGCTTTATTGTACCTAATAGGTTGTGAGCCTTTAATGTGTAGAGATATAAATGTAATAATGTTTTTATGATAGACTAAAAGAGAAATATCAGAAAATAATGATATACAATGTCTATATATGGCTGTAAATGAGCCGAGCCGAACAGTATCACGTTCGAGTTCGGCTTGTTTAAAATTATTAAGCTCGTGAATAGCTCGAGATATGCTCGTTTATAACTCGTTTATCATGTTCAACGAGTTTGGATCGAGCTCTGCTCGTTAAGCGAGATTTTTTTAGCTCGTTAAACAATATCTTTTTCGAGATACTTTTAGAGCTAGTCGAGCATTCATAGTCAAAAGGTTAACTAAGAATTGGGAATTTAATGGGTAGACTTATAATTTTATAGTCTTTGAATCACTTAACTTACATTAAATTTGATGTGGAACAATGCAAGTTACTATTGTACACTCAAGCTGGCCCAACAAATTAGTCGAGCTCGACCTCGTGAACAAGCTTAGGAGCTTACGATCTGAATATCCTTAAGCTCTAGCTTGTCTTGATAAATTTGTCGAGCTCGACTCGATAAGCTTAACGAACAATTTCGAACAATTTTTTTATTGAACCGAATCCAAGTAGCTTGTAAACAGTTTAGTTAGTTTATATCCTTACCCAAAAACATGAATGACTTGCAATAGTATGTCCATTCTTAATTGTAGAAATCTAAATTTGTATAATTCTAACCATAATGCGTAAAAATTGTCATCACATGTTTGGTTAAAATTTAAGGAATCATTAGAATGTTTTAATACACAAGGATGGATCTTTAGTATATATTAAATGTATCTTAAAAACTTCTATGAGACTGTCTCATATGTTAATTTTGTG